>NC_079149.1:27964167-28131676 GCF_945859685.1 Eupeodes corollae | reverse complement strand
CCCTATTCGGGATAAAATTTCTCATTCCTAGGAGAATCAAACTTATCGAGGAAGCATAGTGACCAGTTAAAGATCCTAAAATAATTATTGAGACCGTCCCAGTTGGCTTTCACGTATTGCCAAACGGTTCTCCTAGGAGATCGTTCTTTAACTGAGGAGTTTTGACACGAGACATTTGTAAATATAACACAATGGTCAGATGTGCCTAGAGGAGATAGAACACTAATAGCGTGCTTATCAGGGTCAGAGGTAAGAAACAAGTCAAGGGTGTTTTCTGCTCGACCTACCACGTCCGATTCCTCATATTTTGTACAAATGACCAAAAATTTTTATAGCATTTGGGACATGGTAGTATTTTTTGTCCTCAGTTTTGGCCATTTAAAAATTTGATCCGGTCGAATATGGGCGTTGCAGACCTTCCTGGCTTCTGATTTTCATCAGTTGGATTGGCTTTAAAACAACGGAAACTTACTTCTTTGGCCCTTATAACCATTTTATACCTCGCATCAAACCATGCGTTTTCCTTAGTTATGATGCTTTTAAACCTTTTCGGGGGAAAATTTATCATTCCCAGGAGAACTAAACTTGTGATCATATCAGCGCTGGCTTCAACGTCACTTTCGAGGAAGCATAGTGACCAGTTAAAGATCCTGAAGTAATTATTGAGACCGTCCCAGTTGGCTTTCTCGTATGTACAAGTCTACGCGAATATCGAAAGTTAATGGCTGAGCCAAAAATATTGTTCATAAAAACGCTACCAGTGTAATAAACCTCTAACCATATCTGACCATAGTGTTACATATGATTTTTGTCCGTCTAAAACAAATTCAGCTAGGTAAGGAGCCTCTAAGATAAATGTTTGGCATACGAAAAATTCAACTTGGGCCCTCTTAGTAATTAAGGATTTTTGCCTGATCACTTTGTTTCCTACTAGGTATTGAAATAAACACCATGAATATGATAACTGCTGTTATTTTGGGAATAAAACCTTTTATCCTGAATAGGCAAGAGTATCAGATCCAAGGGTAAGTAGTTTTTTATTTAAGTTGCAACTTATTGTTAAATTATAACTCCTCTGCTTTGGTTACCTTTATTGCGAATGCTCACTTATTTTGAATGCAGCTTTTAGATTTTATTCAGAAGAAGTGTAAAGGAAACTCTGATTTATTATCAGTTCAAGAAGTATATTGAGTACCAATGAAGTTTAAAAAACGGCAGTACAGCTTTTATAGCAAAAGGTCAACTGGTAATCTTTTGGTTTATCTTACCGAACAGTTTTACAAATCTTCAAATCATTCTTGAGAAAGCAAGATTATTGCACAAAGGCATTTGATAAAGACTGGCATCTTGCTCTCTTACCGAAATGAGTGCTTTTGGTATTGAAGAATACTTTCTTCGTTGTGATCAACATTTTCTTTCAAACCGTTGTTTTCGAAGTATTTAAGTCTTTAACCAAAAAATAAATGCTGGTGTGCCACAGGGCTCTATTTTGTCTACAATTTTCTTACTCATTTTTATAAACGATCTCCTGTCTGCGACTTCTTATACATATTATTGTTGAGCTTACGAAAGTCCGTTAACTTTTCATATTCGACCCACACTCATGTTCCTTCTCTTCGGGTGTGGAACTGCAAGGATGACATATAATAAGGTCATTAAATTCGGACCTAAATAGCAATTCTAGAATTGACCATCCGTTTACCTCTTAGCTCAACTCAAACCTTATTATGAAGTACAGAGACTCATTTTCTGGAATAGGGAATAATTTATCACGTTATGTCCTTCACTGTCATTACAATGTTCAAGAATTCGAAACTAATGTACATCTACACCTTTTTTCGGTTTTGTATTCTACTTACTTACTTAAGGTGGCACTAAAGTCCGGGGTGGACCAGGGCCTCAACCAACATACGTTTTCCTCCAGCTCGGTTCATAGCTAGTTTTGTTCAGTTTTACACGCCAAGTTAGTTAAGTTCTTAATCCACCACCTGCGCCACCTGAATCGCGGTCTTCTTCTACTGCGCCGTCTATCTTCCCCTCCATTCTCTATCTTAGCAGACGGGACCAGAAATTACCCGAAGAATTTTTCTCTCGAAGCATCCTTAGACGCTCTTATCTTTCTTTGATAAGGTCCACGCCTCAGAGCCATGAATGAGAACCCGTATGATGAGTATATTATGGATGGTTATTTTAGATTCTTGACAGAGGACTTCACTACTCAATTTCCTTCTAAGTCCAAAGAAGCAGCGATTTTAAAAAGTTGTTCTTCGTTTGATTTCAGCGCTGGTGTGGTTGTCTGAGTTTGTAGCTTTGCTTAGGTAGACAAAGTCCTCAACTACCTCAAAGTTAAAGCTGTTCATGGTGACGTTTTGTCCAAGACCTCGCCGATATTTCTATTGCTCTAGAAAAATATGACCAGCGAAAAAAATGATCCCAAACCTGTGAATGTACGAACGAACATTTACACTCATATTCACAAACTTTTCTCTTACAACCATAGATTTATTTCAAAACCGCAATCAACACATTTTGGGTGAAAAAAAACCAAAACAAAAACATACCGACAACAAAATCAACTATAGGTCTGAAAAACCGCCAATGATCTGCGAACTTCGATGAAGGTATACCTATGAGGGACAGCAAGGATTGTAAATAACTTCCAAAAGCCATTCTTGCTCCTCCCAAAAACCTCATAACGTGCCTGCATCCCAGTCGACCAGTCCACAACACCATCATACATACGTAGCCACCATTCAAAACAATCAAACATTATCAACTGAGTTATGATAATTGTGACCACAACTTTCAATAAAATCACGAAAATAATTTTCCAAGGTTTTGATTTTTGAATAGCTCCATGGTGCAGCCCTGACGCGCTCGGTCTGTGTAGTGGTTTGCTGAGGGCGGGCGTATACAGAGGTTTGTTCATTTTATTTCGGTTTATAGTTCTGTTGTATGCAGATTGTAAGGGTACGAGTGCATCAACAGAATTAAACAGATTTCTGTTGCATTTTGCAATTGAAATTATTTTTAACAAACGAAAAATTAAAAAAATAAAGTGGAAACCTCAACGGGAGCCTCCGCTGGTACCGCCGCCCGCCGCCACAGCCGTGCAGAGTGTATACTGTGTATGAGCCAACCGGTCAGCCGAAATAAATTATCAACCAAAAGGATGGCAACATCGCGGTCATTGATTGGAAATCCCAGTAATAAACAGTTATACAGACCGATGAATTCAACAAATTGGATACAAAAGGATGTGTCAGGAGCATGCAGCGAATTCCCTATAATAACACGCTGCTCCATACCTGCTGCACTGATGGACTGCGACGGGCCATTATAGTTGCAGTTGCAATTCCAGGGCAACATCAGAAAATGATAAGAGTTATGGGGTGGCTCTGGGCAGAGTGGGCAATAAGTATCTGCAACTGACCATTGTTCAGCGACTGAAAACCCTCACAAATCACCTTCACCATCACCTCTATCAACATCATCATCAAATGGGTTATTATTTTGTTGTTGGTTGAATTTATTGCAAATTATTTGCACGCTTAAATTTCAAAGCTGATTACGTTTTCCAATTGACTGCTGGGTCTTCTGCGATAAAAGCAATACAATAAAATAGACAAAAACCCTCACCCGCCCCTAAAACCCCTTTCAAACCCACAAATTCATAATATTATAGCCCTCTCGCAATAAAACACACAATGAAATAATAAATTATTGTAAACATTTCTTTTTGTTGTTGTTTTTTTGGGTTGGTTGGTCGCTTTGGTTGTATCAATCGGTATCAAATATGTAAAGTTAATGTTTTTGAATTTTGACTCGACTCGATAAATAGCTATGATTGCGTGTGATTTTGATTCATTATTTGGCCTGAAGGGCAAAAGTCAGATTATATTGTAATATAAAATTCAATTCATATTTTTGATGATGATGGTATAGTGGTAGGTTAGGCTTTACCCGCTCTTAGAGGCTCATAATTCATATATGCGCCTTTATTTTATGGTCATCTATCAAAAAACCAGTGTGAACGGGTTAAATGATGGGTTTTATTCACTAGATTACTTATTTGTTATAGGTTTTAAAGTTTTATGGATATACGAGTTTATATGAAGTTCTATATGGACCATCATAAAATATATAATTCATGGATTGTTTAATAGGTCAATAGATTATTTTTGAATAAATTGAATTTGAATGAAATTTGTTGTTTCAGATTATTGGTTTCGAATTTTCAATTCATTTGCAGGGATTTATAAAAATTATATCAAACTTGTTATACCTACAGTCTACACCTACATAAATTATCATCATGATATTTTGGGTGTAATAAGTGGAAATAATAAAATAGGTTCAATAATTCTCAATATTGAGTTAGTTCAAGATTCTAAGGTGATTATTATAGGTTTTCCTAGCTTTTTGATTTTTCAATAATACAGGTTAGATAATGGATCGGCCATGTTGGAACCAAACTTTTTCTTGACTATTAAAATTTCCATAGGTAGAAAAATCGGCTGAACACGTTGGTGGTTACTGCTGTTCATATACCAGTGGTGTAAAGTTTGGTCATGGGTAGTTACTTTTCAAATTGGTGCAGTACCCTTCAAATAGTTAGTTATAAAAAATATCAATAGGGAATTCTAAGGGATTGATTCTCAGCATTACAAGTAATCTACCCCCCTCCCGCAGCTAATGACACTGATATAAACAACATATCTTTGACATTCTGATGTGCTGTACCATTTAAAAAACTTCTCAACAAATAACTGCTCTATACGAGTACCTTACTACTTTCTTAAGCGTTCTATCAAAACTAACACTTATCAATCTCTTCAAAGTTGGTAAAAACAAAAGAGACTGCCAAGTACTTTTCCGATCGGGTCTCTTATAATCTCTGAAGAAGTCCTATGCTGTCTGCACTAAGCTTTGAAAACAATTGGCAACATTGCCTTGTAGCCATCAGAGATGCAGCCTTCAAAGTTCTAGGTTTCACACGGTCAATACAGTGAAATCCCTGGTTTGACGACGAATGCCGCAAAGCAAAAGCAGCTAAGCAACAGGCATACAAGACGGCACTGAAAAAAAGTACCTGAGCTACACGCGAGCTATACGAGCAGGAGAGGAGAGAGGAAAACCGGCTTCTTGGATAGAAAAAAAGAGATCATGAGAAGCGCGCGATCGAGGAGATAGAGGGATGTCACAACAGGAATGAGGTTCGTTTGATTTACCAAAAGGTACAAAAAACTACTAAGGCATGCACCAACTCATCTGCAAAATATGGTCGGAAGACCAATACATAAGAAAGGAGACCCTCTAATTTGCGCCAACTGCAAAGGCATCATTCTCTTATTATTATTATTATTATTATTTTTATTATTAGGTGGCGCAACAGCCCATGATGAACCAAGGCCTGGTGACTTACAACTCTCAACCATTCTAGTGTGCGAGTAACGTTGTCAGGAATATATTTGTATTTTTATTCCCGTTTTCTATTTTTGTCTATTTCTTTTTGTGCCATCATGCCTATTCTTCTTGAAACTAAACCCCTTAAACTATAAAACAAATATATAAGCCGGCCAAGGCTTAAAACCCCATCCCGACTATCCAATATCAAGTGCCGATTGAAGCCACCAAAACTGGTTCTCCTGCTTCACCCTATCAGTTTAGTCCCGTTCGGGCACAGCCTTACTGAACCATAGGAGCTCTGCTCCACCTTGTGCCATGACGTCCCGATTGTATGGGAGTCGCCTATCCACGGTTATTCGTCTGACGTGGTAGATTAACGGAACTGCCAATCTATCCTGTATCAGACCGCAACTATCTAAAAAGAGGAATGCCTCTTTGGGAATGAAGCCGCTCAAGCGTGCACCCTCAAAATACTCGTCGTTCGGATAGAACGCCCCGGAAATTGAATTGTTGGCCGAAGACATAGTTTTTTCAATGTGACCTCGAACTAGTTTTATCACGAAATTGTAAATTCTGTTGATTCGAGCCCCGTTGTAAAGCACCTCGTTAGAAAAGTAATGCACATAAGAAGACTCGGCTGTTCGATATAAGCCGGTACAGCGTCGTAAACACTGCCGCTCGAACACCCGAAACTTCTCCATCTGGGAAGGGGCAACGTTGAACCACACAGGACAACCATAAATGATCATTGGCCGTATGAGGGCCATGTAGCAAATTACCTTCACTCTGGGGTCAAGCCGACTGCTAAAAAACAGCCGTTTCGTCAGAGCGAAGGCTCCTTTGGCCCTGGTCAGAGCAGCATTTATATGTCTGTCAAAATATAAATAGTGATTTAACCAGATACCGAGGTACTTCACTACACTCTTGCTCGCCAATGGCTGCCCGTTAAGATCAACGATAACCATCTTGCGCCAATTCTTGCACGTATCAATCGTGTCCCCAGCCAACGAAGTCCGGAACAGAATTGATCTCTGACTTCTGGACATTTATTTTCAGTTTCCAGTCGTCGCAATATTGCTGAATCTTGTCGAAATCACGCTGCAAAAGAATTCTAATAACCTTAACCTTTCTTGCCGTTCTGTACGCAATTAGATCGTCGGCGTACCCAATGGCCTTTGCAAGACTACCTATTAGATCGCAGTTGTAAATGCTGAAGAGAATCGGCGAGTTCACCGCTCTCTGTTAAAGACCATTTTTAATTGAGGATGTTGTGGTAGAAGTTACATTATCACTTTTGACAACAAACTTTTTACCGTTAAACATATCATAAAGTATATAATACAATGGCTTGCTCATGCCAAGCGTGCTCAGGTTTAGGTAAAGACCCTCTAACCATACGGTGTCAAAGGCCTTTTCCAAATCAACCAGAACAGCATTGGATATCAGAAACGAGTTTAGACGCAGCATGAATTGTGTCATGACCCGCCTTGAACCTGAACTGTTTATCCGGAATTCTTTTGTTGTCCGCAGCCCACTTAGTCAGAGCCCTATTAATGATTTTTTCGAAAACTTTGCTGATGCTCGGAAGAAGACTTATCGACCGAAGTTTTGACGGGTAGTCCATCGCACTAACCATCCACGGGTTCTACAAATACTCCACCAAAAAATGTGATTTCATTAACTTTTTTGACTAACCGCAGTACAGCTTAATATCGTCAACCTTGTTTCTTCAAATCAATCCACTACAATTTGTTTGCATGGTGTGCAAAAAACTATACTTGATCCCCTTTCAACCCCTCTTAAATTATTGCTCTAGTGCAAAATTAAAGGTTTTTTTATTTAGAGTTAAGATTTATCGAAATAAAATTGTTTTCGGAATAGTTTTGAAATAAGACCATTCATATCTAATTTTCCTTGATTAAATTATTTTTTTTTGAAGAAATTTGGCCTCCAAAGGAATGCACTTTCAATGCTTCACTATTTTTGTATTTTTGTTAAACTTGTTTATTTTATCTTCAGCTATTTAATAAAACGAACAATAAAACAAAAAACATTTGAAATCACGAATCTAGTTCTTTGATGTCCTTTGCCATTAATCACAAATCCTTGCAACCCTCTTGGAAAGTCAGTTGAAAACTCCCATATCCATACCACCCACGCTTGTAAAACTAATTTATTTAAATCAAATAACATAAGGGTTTGTCGAGCGGAGTACCAACGGTATATTTCCAAGCGATTTAAGATCTCACACCGAGAAAAACTTAAATCTTTCAACAAAAAAAACCATCCAACCCAAAAAACATCAAGATGAAAAACTCATTTCTTTTCATATACCAAAGTGTATTGGCTATAATGGCCATAAACCTCAATTCAGTTTTCCATATACAATTGTATACGTACAATAACAACCGACCACCTGCATCATACGAGTATAAGCTCTTTGATGCCATACAACCGATAAAAGTATCCCTTCACCCCTTGAGGGAGTTTTGCAATCGAATTTTTAAAAGAAATTCGCATCCAAAGAAAATTTCTTCCGCTCGATTGACGCCAATTTCTAAATGAATGCAATCCAATAGATATTTTTTACAGTTCAATGAAAATGTATGAACAGTTAGAGTAACCCCACATAAATTATGCGGGAAACTTCTAAGAGTCCAAATGAAGGAGGTTCTCAAGGGCAAGCGAGGCCATAGCCAACAACTCAATGTAGCTAATTGTTTCGCAAATCAATTTAAGCAATTTAACATCACAAGGGATTGTTTTGGTTATTTCATTTAAGTATCTATCTATTCTATAGAAAGTATATTCTAGTTCACTCTTTATCTAAAGGATACACTTTCAATTCCTTTTAAATGGCTCTACATGGCATGGAGTGGAGATGAACAACGAGCGACGAGCGACTAGCGACGACGACGATGGCACAAAGCATATGGTCGTCAATTTTTGATTACTCTTATTGTGTGCAGCCTGGGGGAATTTATTACTGCGGGAGAATTATGTATTTCAGATTCAAAGTAAGGTCCATGAGTAAAAATGAGAAAAAGAAGAAATACGACCGGGTTCTTGCGAATAATTGCCTGATGGAATTTAAGAATAAAGAAAAGAAAAAACGCTCTAAATTAAAAAACTTTTTATACTTTGGTTCGAGATATTCCAACATCTTGCATAATATAAAACGCACAAAAGTGCGACAAAGTTGAAATGTATTTCTTGTGGTTTTTATCCGGGGACGGATTATTTGAGGCTTGAAGCCCTTTGAAACAGCCAAATGAACCTCTCGTCCCAACATTTACACATAAATTGAAAAGAATACAATCGTCAGCTTAAAGAATGCATTCATAAAAGATTGCATTCTTTTACAAGAACGAATTACTCAATTTTGAATTAATTCAGACATTGCATTAAAACGGTAAGCAAACCACAAAATTTCAGAAGAAGTTCTTAAATTGGTATAAATTAAATACTTAAGACGACGATGCTTAATGATCAAAAGCAGATCCTTCATATTTTCTCCTTTTAAGAAGCGCCTTATCCTTATTTTAGGATTATCTTCTCCTTGTTGAACTTATTCAAAGTAGACACTTGTAATCATTTGAACATTTTGGAACTACCTTTACGGCCTTCTCCAAGCAAAGGACCACCCCTGTAGTCTGCTACCAACCACCAACTGATGGCTATGTAAAATGTCCTAGGTAAAAAGGATATTCTAAATGGAAAACGGATTTTAAGTGTTCGAGGAGAGTTCGAGAAAAAGAAAGATTTCGCGAATAAAATATTATTCACTATTGCATGCGGCATCTGTTACAATTTGTGGATGAGTTCTAAATTTTTGAAAGTCTTTATTTTCTTTTATTATCCTTGTTTTTTTTTTGTTCTCTTATTTTTTGTTCTTGACGTATTTTTGTGGGATGAAAGTTTTTGAAGAACAAAAAACAAAAAAAAAATATGAACACTCAGAGACGATAGAGACCAACTTTTTACGAGTCCAGATTTCTTGAATTAAAAGTTCGGATTTTTCGGGCGAGTGTAATAAAATCTAGCGAAAAACGGTCCAGCTATGTATAATTGGAAAAATGAAATAAGTTAGTCGTTATACGTAACGTAGGTTAGGTTATGGGTATATTTATATTCGTTGAGATAAAGTTTATTGGAAATGTGGAAAATTTTATTAAAATGATGACTTAAAATGTATGGAGTGAGTGTCACGGCTGCAACGATGACTTATTTGAACAACGAGACACTAAGTAATTGATGGATTTAGCAACTTTGCGCTAAGAAATTGTTAGAGAAATATTTAAAGCCAGAGGGTTTTTTTCAATAAGGAATTTAATTTTGAATAGTCTGCTATTTAATGCTAGTTGGCACTTTTTGTTCTTACTTCTTTCAGGATTGGCCACTGCAGAATGCCTTCTCTGGCCAAAATGTTGCAAAGCATTTAAATTTTAGAAAGATCGTCTCGGTGCGGCATGAAGTTCAATCTTACCCAATCCGAAGGTCAATCTTATCCACTCTTATCTTAAATATAGCTGAAATAAATTTTTGATTAGAATCAATTTTAAAATAACTTCTTTATCTCGAAAATTGTGGAAGGACGCTCTATGTACAGGTGAAGTCTTATGACGGTTTCATCCGAGCCTACATTTTTCTTCTAATTTGCTGATGAGATCCTAGAGTGCATTTTTGACATCTCTACTTTTGAATAGCATACTTAGCTATAACTATTGGCAATAAGGCATGTTAAAAACTCTCAAAGATAATCAATAGCAATGTAGATTAATCGTTTTAATAACAAAAAAAATGGAGACAATTCGTTTCCAATAATGACCATATAATTTGGCGTGTTCTACGGTAATTGAAAACATCTTTTGACATAAAACTAATCTTGCAACAATTTGATATTTTTCAAAATGAAATATTTTTATTTAGAGTTTCGGGAAACATGATTTTTTGCAAATCATTTTTTCTAAGTATCGGTTATTACGTCCTTGATTTCAACACACTCTATAAAACCAGTTAGAGCCTCAATGATGTCGTCAATAAATAGCAAAACAGGTACAGACTCAAGGGACATGCTTTTTTGACTCCCATTTTTGTTTCAAACCAAACCGACCTTTACTAACCATCCAACACTGCAGCTATATTTGATTTATAAAGATTTTCTAGCAATCTTCCAAATGTTGATAACATTCACTTGTTGTACAGCTTGTAAAACAAGGCCCTTTTATTCATAGTATCGAAGTCATACTTAAAATCTATGAATTTGACACATAGCTGCTTTTTCCGCAATGCTTTTTTAAGCAAAAAATGTTTCCGTTCTTTAAGGATCTTGTTATGGTTAATCCAAACTTCTAGGCGATTTCTTAGAATTGATACAAATAGTTGATAAGATTAAGAAAGGAGCTTCTGTTGCAGTTGTCTTTCTATGGATTGGGAATAATAACGCTTCCTTAAATTCATGCAGCACGATTTAATTATTCAAGGTGCTATTGAAGGTGTGCATAAGTTTTGTTAACGAGTTCCACCGTATTTAAAAAAAAAATATATCGTGATTCTATTAGCTCCTGTTTGCTCTTCCATCCTTAGGCTTGTGATGAGACCTCATTATTCAAAAATAAAGCTGGAATACCTGTTGCGGTGAATTAATTATGCTTCCGTAACGAAAAAAGCTCAATTCTCAGTAAAAGCTTCCCGACCTTGGTAATTTTTGAATAAGTGATCACAGTTGGCCTCTATTCAATATAGTCCCGTCTTCCCGATTTAGAAAAAGTAATAATTGCCATATTTAAACTGAAGTCTAACAAAGCCGCTGGAGCAGATGACTTGAATGCAGAGTTCTGTATGCAAGAAATTATGTGTAAATAATGGTCGGAAGAAAACATGCCCGACGAATGGAACCTCAGTAATGTTTGCTGGAAACTGAAAAGAAGTAGAGCCTCTAAACCCACCAACTATAAAGGAATAAGTCTAGTCTTAGAACATCTAAAGCCCATTGTCAACAACCTGATAGGTCCTTATTAGTGTGGTTTTGGATTAGGAAAGTCTACTGTCGAGCAAATATTCACATTATGGCAGATCCTGAAAGAAACTCAAGAACATCAAATCTACACCCACCATTTCTTCATCAATTTCAATGCGGCATATGCAAGCATCTACATGGACAAACTGTGTACACCCATGTCTATAGTTTTGTAATCCCTGTCAAACTTGTCCGTTAGTGTAGGATGACCATGGAGAATTCACTTCACGCTGCTTCATAAAGGTTGGAAGCAACTTAACAGAACCTTTCGAAGTGTAAAAAAGGTTTTAGACAAGGTGATGCGCTGTCATGCGATTTATTTTACATCGTCCTTGGAAGAATAATACAGAGCTCCAACGTCAACACTAAAGGCACTATCTTTCAAAAGTCTATCCAACAACTGGCATATGCTGATGACATTGTCATTATCTCAAGAACTCATAGTGATATCAATTGAATCAGAAGCAGCAAAAATGGATTCAGTGGTTAATGAGGCAAACCATAGTACAAGCTCTCATCAAGAAAGGGCCTGCAATATTGTCGTCTCGGTCAAAACGTCACAATCGACAAAATTTTGATCGAGCAGAAGTTGTGTTCTCATATAATTTTGAAAATGATCTGTAGTTAAGTGTTTTTCTGAAAAACAGTGTTTACCCAAATAATTTCTTTATTATACATCAAAACATTCGTAGTCTGAGTGCAACTTTTGAATTGTAAAAATATTAATAGTGCTTGTGGTGTGGGTGTTTTTGTCAAAAATATATACATTAATTGTGATGTTGTCAGTAATAATTTGGTCACTGCGGATATAATTAAAGTTACTCTTAATTTGAATAATGAAAAACACTACTTGATTTATGTCTATAGGCTTCATGATGGTGGTAGGGATGTCTTTCTTGAGGACTATAACTATAGACTATAACTAATACTCTGTTGATGAATGAAAAAAATAAAAATTTGATTTTTCTGGGTGACATATATATTGATCTTCTCTCTAAAACCCAATACGTGGATAACTATTTAATGTTGTTGGCTTCTTATGGTTTAGATTCTTATATAAATGTGCCCACTAGAATTGTTGAAAACTCAAAAACGTGTATTGACCATATTTTCAGCAGGAATAGTTTATCTCGTGTTGTTAAACCAGTTAGCTCATTGGCTGATTTAGGTATCACCGATCATGACTAGTCTTCATTACGTAGACTTCGTGGTTAACAAAGATGTAACTATATTAGATGGTGAAGTTACGAAAATTGATTTTACTAGACTCAATTTATTTTTACGATTTGAATCCTGGGACAGTGTCTATAATGAAAGTGATCCTTCACTTGCTTATGATAAATTCATAAAAAAAAACTTGGTAAAAAATGTTAGAAATATCCAAATAATATTGACTTTAAAACAGAATACAAGAAAGTATGCAAACAATTAGCAAAATAAATTAAAACTTGTGGGGAAAATTATTATTTGGGTCAACTGGAAAAAAATAAAGGTAATATTAAAGGGGAATGGAAAATTGTGAATAAACTTTGAAATCGTAGTTACCAATCAGAAAAGCCTTTAGTTATAGATGATGGAAACATTCAAATAACTGATTCTACTGAAATTGCTAATCGTTTTAATACATTTTTCATTTCTATTGCTGAAAATGTCTCTACTGAGGTATTTAGGAACAGAAATGAGTGTTTGTTCACTGAAGATTTAACTAATGATAATGTTAATACAGAAAGTCTTTTTTATGTTCCTATTTTGCCTATTTTGCCTGGTGAATTACTTAAAAAAATCAAATTCTGTGACCAACGATAATTGTTCTAACTTTATCTTTAAACAAATTGCTTACAACATTGTGGATGTACTTTCACATATTTTCAATAAAATTGTGAACGGTGGTGTTTTTCCAAGCGCTTTCAAGATTGCTGAAGTCACTCCTTTACACAAATAATCAAACCCTTGCATTTTGCATAATAATAGGCCTATTTCACTGTTACCTGTTTGTTCTTAATTTTTTGAAAAAGCAATGAAGCAAAGAATTTTGAAGTTTCTTGATAAAAATAATTTTTTTAGTGAATCT
Organism: Eupeodes corollae; assembly: GCF_945859685.1. Classification (NCBI taxonomy): domain Eukaryota; kingdom Metazoa; phylum Arthropoda; class Insecta; order Diptera; family Syrphidae; genus Eupeodes; species Eupeodes corollae. The sequence continues at coordinate 28,118,177 of NC_079149.1, read as the reverse complement.
CAATTTGGATTTAGAGCCCATAAATCAACTGAAGATGCGTTATTAAAATTTTGAAGTGAAATTTATGAAAACATAAACAAGAATTTGTTTACAGCTGGACTCTTTATTAATTTAACTAAAGCATTTGATTAAGTTGATCATAATATTCTCTTGAGAAAATTAAAAAATGCAGGAATGCGTGGCTAGGAATAATTAGCTAGATTCTTATTTATCCAATAGAAAGCAATTAGTAAAAATAAATGGTAGTTTAAGTAGTTTGTGTGAAATTAGTATTGGTGTTCCCCAAGGTTCGGTTTTGGGTCCCTTGCTTTTTCTGATCTTTATTACTTCTATTTTCAATCAGAATTTCAAAAGCAAAATTACAGCATTTGCTGATGATAAGGCCTTTTCATATGGTTGTTGTTCTCTGGTTAATTTAATTTCTGACATTAACTCAGACTTGGATATCTTATGGTAATAAGTAATAAAACAAAACTAATGTACTTTAGTCTGTCAGGATCTTCTAACTTAATTGATTGCGATATATTTTATCATTCCTCAGATTGCCAAAAATTTAAATTCAGTGTAAATGAATCTAATAGTTTTGTCTCAAGGGAGCCCTGTTCAACTCATTGCTTTCAGATAGAATTTGTGAATACCTTTAAATACCTTGGTGCCATACTTGATAGTAAAATGAATTGGTCCGAACATAAATTATAGTTAAAAAATTATTTACTATGTTGCTCCAGACAATTTTATACACTTGGTTTATACTGCTCGAGAAAAATACTTGTTATGATCTACTTTGGTATAGTTCACTCTAAAATTCAGTATGGAATAACCTGTTGGGGAGGGTCTTATAAAAATAAAATCAATCCGCTTCTTGTTCTTCAAAAACATGTAATAAGAATAATTTGTAAAAAAAATCGCTTTCATAATAGTTTTAATTTATTTCAGGAGTTAAAAGTTCTTCCTTTAAGACATCTATACTATTTCCAAGTCTTGAGGGTGTTTTTTTAACTTCTCATAGGAAGTTATTGTAATGGGTCCGATTTGTCAAATTGAACATTTTGACATTTCTCGACGTTTCAAGGTCCCTAGAGTCGAAATAAAAGATTTTTAGAAAGATGTCTGTGCGTCCGTACGAACGTACGTTCGAGACGTTTTTTCGTCCTCCAAAACTCAAGAACCAGAAGAGATATCGATTTTAAATAAATTTTGTTATACAGATAATTAAGCAGAAAGATGCAGAAAGGGCCCTCAAGACAATTGCGTGGATGGTTTCTTTACCATAGCAGTTTGAAAAAAAGTGACAATTTTGGTTAACCCCAAATATCTTACGAACCAAAAATTAGAGACTTGAATTACATTTTACATATTAAACTGTAATCTGATACCAAACAAGAATATTTTTTGGAAAAATTCCATTTAACAGTTTTTTTGTATAAATCGAAAAAACTGAAACAAAAATTTGTCACCTCCAAAATTGTACGACTAAAATATGATTTCATCTCCAAAACAATTTTGTGTAACGAAGAATAATGTTTTTGACATCTGATAAAATTTTGAAAAAAATCGAATTGACAGTTTTTTTTTTATAAAAAATAAAAATCTAAAAAAAAACATCACTCAAAGTTGGTAAAAATTCAATATCGATTCAAATATCTTTTCAAAACCTTGAAATTAAGTCTTCAAACTTATTTTATCTGATGAAAAATATTGTTTTCAACATTCTGAAAAATGTTGAGAAAAATCGAATTGACAGTTTTTTTTACAAAAAATAAAAACCTAAAAAAAAGAAATTAATAAAAGTTGGTAAAAATTGATTTTCGAATCAAATATCTTTTCAAAACTTTGAGATAATAGCTTCGAATTAATTTTTAATTATAAGAAATATTGTTTTCAACATTACGACAAATTTTAAGGAAAATCGAATTGACAGTTTTTTTACAAAAAATTAAAAACAAAAAAAAAGTAAAAATGTATAAAAGTTTGTAAAAATTGACTTTCGACTCAAATATCTTTTCAAAAATGTAGGTATTGGCTTCAAACTAATTTCATCTTATAAAAAATATTGTTTTCAACATTCAGTAAAATTTTGAAAAAAATCTAATGACAGTTTTTGTACAAAAAATTAAAAACATAAAAAAAAATTAACAAAAGATGGTAAAAATTGATTTTCGACTCAAATATCTTTTCAAAATTTTGAAATATTGGCTTCAAACTTATTTTATCTTATAGAAATATTGTTTTTAACAGTCGATACAATTTTGAAAAAAATCGAATTGAGTTTTTTTTACAAAAAATAAAACTCTAGAAAAAAAAGTACTAAAACTTGGTAAAAATTTACTTTCGACTCAAATAGCTTTTCAAAAACTAGAAATATTGGCTTCAAACTTATTTTATTTCACAGAAAATATTTTTTTCGATATTCAGTAATTTTTATATAAAAATCCAACAGTCCGTTCTTTCATAAAAAATAAAATCTGCAAAAAAAAATACGCATATTTGGTAAAGATTAATACGAGTACATATAGACAAACTTTTAAGCAAGACAAATCGACAGACAGGATGGGAAGTTATCAGTGTGGGTCGCATCCCACCCTCTTTTTTTCTACAAAGTGTAAAGTCATGGCTGTTTGGATACGATCACGTACAAAACGTATCTAGAGTAAATTAATTTATAAAAAAAAACAACACTTATTTTTTTCTATCACCTTGCAGGCAAATATGTCGATAATTTTGTCAAGATGAGCATTCGCCACTAACTCTAGCTGTTAGCTAAGTTAAAGAGTGTCTCATAATTTGTTTTGTTAGGGTAACAAAGAATAGAAAATTATAGTTATTCGGAAGATCACTATGTTTTTATTCTTTATTATATATTTTTGCTGTTATTTTTCAGATAACTACTAAAATTACCTAATTAATAAATCTTTGTTTTAAATAACTCTGATTTTTTTTATATAATGAATTAGCTGATTATCATATTTTGCCTTAGTAGGTACCTTTCAATATTCATTAATTGAGATAAATGGTTTGTTTTTATCTTTAACGTCTTCTACTTAAATTATAATTGTAAGGATTGTAAACCTACCAAAATGAATAATTAAATACAATACAATACGTAACTTGAGGTAATCGTTGTTAAGGACTTTGTCTACCGAGGATGCAAAAAACTAAGGAAAAAAATAAGTAGTAAAGCCCACTATCGAGCAACTAAAGTGACGCTATGTAAGACCCTAATATTTCACCGTCTTGCTATACGATGAAGAAGTATGCGCTATGGCAAAAGCGGATGAAAGCACATGGGTCGTTTCGAGAGAAAAGTTTTTTGCGTGATCTTTGGCCCCGTATGCATAGGTCAGGTTAGCATCAGGTGATGCGTACAAGTCGAATGTGGCCTGTGAAGTGAAAGAACACATCTACATGTCTAGTGAGCTAAATGAAGAAGTTTATTGGGCGTGGCCCTAGTTCGCACAAGACTATTGAGCCCCGCACCTTTATTAAAAAAAGTAAGATATCAATTCAGGGCTTTTGATTGAACACTTTTCTCTTGAACCTCGAAAAATAGAGTCTATTACAATGCTTCACAATCAATTAAAAACTTATAAGCTATATGAAGTTATATAAAGGATATAAAGTCTCAACCCTATCATAATTTCCTCTTTTAACTTCCTCTTTAAAATGAAGTAAGTATAAACTGATTTTTTTTAAAGTAGTCGTTTTCTTGTATCGAAATCAAACTTCTTATTAAAATGATTTCAAAAAGTTGATTGGTCATTCATTCTTTAATATTTTTTACTATGTAATCCTTAGTTAACTCTAATCTCTTGTGTTCGACATAGAAAGATGTTTGAAAATAGTCTTTTAGTGTTTTTCTTTGCGTCTTTTGACGCCAACGTATGTCACGTACATAGAAATTTGTTTGCACTTTTCTAACGCCTGCCTAGCTTGTTATGAGTTGCATTCTAAAAAACTTAGTACCTTGGTACGTTTGTGTTTTTGTACATTCTTGTTGAGAAGTTTCTTGCAACATTTTTTGTATACATTCTCCACTCATCATGAAACACTTTCATTTAAAGTTCTATCATTAAATACAACTTAGGAGTGCAAGTCCTTTGAAGTTGATATTTTTTTTTTCAAACTTATTTTCTATTCGTTTAGTTCTCCTTAAAGCAGATGTCCGTTTTTGGCATATTTTCCTTTTTCTTACACCAACCCGTTTTTTCTTACTTGCTCCTTTTTTCTTTGGAGCTACATTAGAGGAGGTCCTGCTTGATGGATGCAATGATGGTATTCACTACTTCCACCATCATCATCATCGTCATAATTATCATCGTCGTAAAAGTAAAAATGACATCAATGTAGTTGTATTTTTATTTAATTTTCACTTTGAATGGACGATTTTTCTGTAAGTAAATATAAAGAATAAGCAAAAAGAAATAAGTAACAACACACAGAAAAAAAGGACATGAAAATATAAAGGACATAATAATTAATCCTCTTTCGCATTCATTATGCCATAATTTTTTTCTATAGAACACCAGCAACAGGAAGGACATGGCATCATAATCAGTCTGTCTTTGATTGAGAGACAAAGACAACAACAAAAACAAAAACAAAAAAGAAGAGAAAAGAACTAGTGACGAACACAAAAACAAACTACAGACAAAGAGGAATGAGGGAGAGAGAAAGGACGAAAGAGGGAAAGCGCCAACTATTGAGGCAAAATAATTAATTTCAAAGCAAAAAGAAATTATAAATTTACTAAAATGAAAAGGATAAAGCGCGTCCATTAGCATGGTATTCATGGAAAATGCGAATTTTCAACCACACCGCCACAGCATCGTCCGCCCGGCCGCCAGCGCCATCGAAACGAGAAAATTATGAATTATAAAAAGGAGCAAAAAATAGAAGAAAAATATTTGATTTCTCAGAAAACATGATTTCAAACGCAGTTACCTTAATTATTTTTTCACACCTAACTAATACCTTCCCATGCAAAAATAAGGACTCAAAATAAAGGGTGTTTTTAAAGTTATAGAACTTTAAATATGATTTTTATTTAGAGAATGAAAAGCTAAAATTATACAAAACAAACTTGGATTTTTTACAGAAAATTATGGCAAAGCAGATATTTTAATACAGCCTCTTAATTTTATCAGTTAACAAATTAGTAACAAACAAATACAAAATTTTAAGGTGTAAATTTTAAAACTTACAAAATTAATATTTACAAGTAAAAACAAAAATATTTTTTTTTAAATTTAACTAGATGAAAAATGAATGTAATTAGGAATTAAATTTAAATTTAAGCGATGTTTTTGAAAAAGGATTCTTCTAGGACCTTTTGTCATTATATCAGCAACTTGATTGTTAGAAGAGATGTGTGCATTTGAGCTTGATTCTCTAATGAAGTTTCATTCATTTATGGCCACGTGATTCCTCACCTACCTTGATGCATGCTAACGACCAAAAATCCTTTGAAAAATTTTTCTTTCTAAAGTGCCCAGTTTCAATCCCCCTTTTTTACTTATCGTCCAGCACTCGGTGCCGTAGAGTTGGCTTGGTAAAATCAATGTTTTGTGTAGCAGACACTTTGTCATTCGAGTGAGGAGTTTTCAACCCGCAGTTGTTTGGCCAAACTGAAGCAGCAGCTGTTCGCTAGGGTAATTCTTCTTCGGATCTCTATTAAGGTGTCGTTCGTGGGATTGATGTTTGTTCCAATGTAGGTGAACTCCTTAACTACCTCGAAATTGCTGCTACCAACAGTGACGGTTTGTCTTAGGCGGTGGACAGATGTTGCTTTGTTTGTTGATAACATGTACTTTGTTTTGTCCTCATTCACTTCAAGACCAACTAGTTTCGCCTGTTGTTCAATGGCTGTGAAGGCCTCAAGCACAGCTCTCTTGGATGGACCGATTAAATCTATGTCGTCCGATTTGTTGAAGATAGTGCCCTCCGTGCTTACACCTGCCTTATTTGCTTCAGGACTATTTTGAAGAAGTCACATGACAACACTTCTCCTTGTCTGAACAGTGCGCAAGTTTGGAATAACTCTGATGAGCTGTTACCCATTTGCACACTGCACTGCGTATTGTTTAGTGTCATGCGGCACAGCTGGATCAGTTTGTTCGGGATCCCGAATTCAGACATCGCCATCATAAGCAGTTTTAAAGTCGATGAAAAGATGGTGGGTTTCGACTTAAAATTCGTTGGTCTTTTCCAGGACCTGCCTCAGTGTAAATATTTGGTCTATCGTAGTTCTGCCTGGCCTAAAGACACATTGGTACGTGCTGATATTTGTGTTGCAGAAAGGTTTAAGACGCTCACACAGTACGTTTGATAGGATTTTGTATGCAGCATTAAGCAGGGATATGCCACGGTAGTTTTTGCAGAACATAGGGTCGCCTTTTTTGTAAGATGGGGCATATGGAGCTTATCGACTAGTCAGTGGGTATGCATTCTTCCTCCCACACTTTGGTGATGACCTGGTGCATGCGGTTTATCAAAACACTTCCTCCATGTTTAAAGAGTTCCACGGGAATGTCATTCGCCCCGCGGACTTGTTAGTTTTTAGCTTTTGGATTGCTCTTTGTACCTCTTCTTTGCTGGGGGCCGGGATTGGGTCTTTATTGACTGGTCTTGCTTCTCTTTCGTGATTATCTTGCTCGACATTTTGCGCATTCAGCAGCTGTTGGAAGTGCTGCTTGAAAACATCTACAATTCCCTGTGCTTCGGTGACAAGGTTTCCTTCACTGTTTCGAAGACCTTGTGTCCCGGTTCTGAAACCAGAAGCTAATTGCTTCGACTTTTTAAAGAAACGTTGGGTGTTGTTCTTGGCCCGAGACTCCTCCAGATCTTTGAGCGAGAGAAACTGCGTATGGTATTTTCTTTCTTCGCAGAGTCTTTTTCTCATTTATCCCTTTCGTGCGGTACTCTTCCCTTGCTGCTCTCGTTTTCCGTTGCAGCATCTGCAAACGTGCATTTTCCGTCTCTCTTTTCAATATCACGCAATCATCAGCATACCACTGGTAACCTATGGTGGTCTCGGCTACATTTTTTATTATTTCACGATATTGGTTCCACAATGTGTTGACGTCTGTAGTATTTCGGAGGACGGCGGCGGAGAGTCGCTCGCTCAGGCGCTCACTGTAGTCTTTGGCATTCTCCAATGTGCTAAGGCAACCGATGTTGAACTTCTTTCTTTGGGCCGCACGTGTTTTCTTGTCGTTTGATATTCGAGCTCTAAACTTAGCCACTACAAGAACGTGGTCAGAGTCGACATTTGCTCCTCGGAAAGTACTCACGCTCAAGATGTTGGATGCGTGCCTTGCGCCGATTAGCACATGGTCAATTTGGTTGTTGGTTCGACCATCCGGAGATCGCCAGGTTGCTGTGTAGATCTTCCGTCTTGGAAACCTAGTGCTACTTATCACCGTATTCTGAGCTGCAGCAAAGTCGATTAGTCGGAAACCGTTATCTGATGTTTTTGCGTGAAGGCTGTGCTTTCTAACTAATCCGCCAAAGATGGCTTCCTTCCTGATTTTTGCTTTGAAGTCTCCGAGTACGATTTTGACGTCATACTCTGGACAGGCTCGGTAGGCTCTATCCAGGTGGTCGTAGAAATCCTCCTTGCAAGACTCCTCAGCATCATCGGTAGGGGCGTGTGCATGTTGTTCCTATCCATTGTATTTCCAGGATCGCAGTAATATCTGCCTTATACTGCGAGAGGACAGATTCAAGTTTCTGAGTTGCACCTGAAATGTAGAGGGTTCTTACATTGAAGGTACAAACTCTCAATGCGTAGTCCGTTGTCGTTCCGGGTCTGCTTACCATAAGAGGGGGTTCATTATCCAAGGCTGGTATCTCTCTCATAACTTGCAAGTTTTTCACTGTGGAGGGGTTGTTAGCCCTTCGCACTAACCTCCAAACTTGTTGGCCGTTGATAAGGTGCTTTTTTTCCCGATTTTGCACCCGCGTTTACAAGTTTCGCATGTTATATCAAAAGATATAACCAGTATCCGGTGGTTACCACGAGGAGGTAAAGTAAAAACTTGGTGTGTAGGAAAAGTTGCAGCATAAACCCCCAGATCCTACAACACCCCACCAAAAGCATGCTTGATTGTCTTCATTTATTGTTGTTGGTGAGTTGCAAGGATTTCCAATTTCTTTTAAAAGACAGCGTAACCATTATTTCTCATAAATATATTCTTCCAAAGCCAAATACTCAGCTTCAGTTGATGAAAGGCTAATAGTTGGTTGCTTTTGTGGCAACCAACTTACTGTATTCCCAAAGACCATGAATATATATCTCGATGTTGACTTGCGATCGTTCTTATCATCAGCTCAATCAGCTTAAAATACGTTGATCATCAGTAAAACAGCTTTGAAATCTACTATCTTTTGCATGGCCGCCACGGGCATGCTTACAGAAGTCCAGGCGCTGAACCCAATTTTCGACGGATTTCAAACATAATTCGGCTGATACTGTTGCAATTTCGCGTTCGATATTCGTACGAAGGTTATCAATCGTCGCTAGCTTGTTGGCATAGACCATAGACTTGACGTAACCCCACAGCAAAGAGTCTAACGGCGTCAAAACGCACGTCAATTTAATTTTTAAAGGATACAGGCCAAGATATTTTCGTAAAATTCGCCACAACGACGTCACAGAAATGCTCAACGCTTGAGATTTCTCGACAATACGGGCACTTCTTTGTTTTGCTGGCAGGGGAACATTTTGTACTGTGCCGGTGGTTTCAAATTTGTCCACTAAACGCTCAACTGTTGATCTGCTATTAAGATTATGATGACCATAAATTGGATGTCGCGCTCTTAATGTTGAGGTCACTGACTCTGAACTTCGGTAGTAAATTTTAATAACTTCGACCCGTTGTTGGCTACTATATTTTTCCATCATAAAATGGCAAACTTTACTGAAGAGAAATGTCAAAAGCGCGGCAAGAAATATGGCGTCGCTTGCTGTCCATTTCGCTCTTCCTTGATAGCGTCTCTGTTAAAAAACCAGCAACAGGCGATAGGTAGATAGGATGGTGTTCATTTGCAGAGGTCGGGTCGAGCGAAGCGATCCGCTTATATGTACATAGACAAGCTGAACGTTGTACTTCATTTAGTTTGTCGTAGTTGATACCTTTTTCTGAAAATTGATGCGTAGTTCTTTAATAACTATTTGGATACCATTCATATCGTTTGAAATTTCCATGACCAACGAATTTCATCCATACACGATATTTAACAACATTCTTTCATCTTAGCAATCTAGTTTTGGTCAAAAGCAAATCTGTACAATTGCTATCATAACAAAGTTGAAAACCGTACTCATTCCTCCCTAATTTTTCCTAAGCATTACTGTAAGCTATGCACATCTAATCTATGCCTAAAATAAAATTTTTAGGTGTTCCTCAGGTTTCGATCTTAGGACCACTTCTTTTTCCCCTTTATATAAACAATCTTCCCACAAGAATGGCTTGCTTCTCTATTCAAATGCATGCGGACCATATTATACGTTAGCACTGATTGAAGACTGTGCATACATATTTAATAAGGAGCTATAGAAGATATTTCTCGCATGAGAAATAGTAGCAATCTATTCTTCAAATCTACTTGGATTATCTTAAGCAGAAAAGGCTAAGAATCTATTCGGTACTGTAACTGGGCTACAGCAAAGTACAAAAACATAAAAAAACGAGGTTCATTTTCACGCTATGAGTTCAACAAAGTCTTCAATTCAATGTTGTAGTGAAGAATAAAAACATCCATCATCTTCATTTAAATTAAAATGAAAAGTGTCAAGTTACAAATTTATTACAAATCATAAAAGTTTTGTAAATGTTAAATGGCGCCCAATACTTTTTGTATACCCCTAATAGTTAAAATTCTACATTAAGTATATTATAGCTCTCTCACTTTTAATGATCTGAGGAAATTTACTTTACTATAAAATTTTAAGCTTCAAACAAATATACACGCGCTTTTTGATTCCTTCCTTTAATTTTCACCTTATCATTTAAAGAACTTAAAATTTAATTAGCAGTGAAATTGTCCTAATGAAATCCTTAAAATATATCAAAAAAAAAAAAAGTCGTTCTTGATTACTTTTCAAAATTGTTTCTTTCATTAAAAACCGAACAAGGTATAATATAGCGAGGTATTGAAGATATCAACGCAATTTCGAAACATCTCTTTTGCATTCCTATATACTTCCTTCGAAGGTCGGTATAATGGCAATTCATTTGAAACATTTTAATTACCAACACAACTTGTTACAACACTTCTTCGATTCTTCTCCTTACTCTGGCGAGGGGTTTGGTATCCGTTTAAGGCGAATTTCGTTCCATGCTTTAAGTTCAAAATAAAACATTTTCCTTTCACAAATTAAATTTCTTAAATAAAATGTCCAAATGTGGGGGAAAGTATCATGTTTTTTTTTTAAGTAATGAACAAAAAGAAAATAAACCTTAACAACACCTGCTCTGCTTCTTTTATACGAACCAAAGATGCTAATACAATTTTGTTGCCTTTGGTTCGGATCTTGGTTGGTGGATGAAAGTATAGGCGAAAACGGATGGCGATATGGAATGGGAATACCTTTTGCACGCGCGAGCACATAAAACGCTTTCTACTTCACTTGCTTCACTTGAATTTCTGTACTTTTGGTCCTTTGATTTAATACCAATGGTTATACTTTCCTAAACCTATACCTATACCTACAATGGATGCGGTATATATGTATACCTACCTTAGTAAGTGTTGGGTGTAGATTGGTATCATCTCTCTCCTTTTATAGACGTTCCGAAAGCCAGCTTTCATAAGTTAGAAGCGTTTTTGTTTCCGTATAATTGAATTGTCAAATTGTCCTTCTTCGTCTGTGAAAATGTAACACAACACTCTTTGGCTCTTTGAAAATCAAGGAAAGGTGTGGGGTGGGGGGAGGGAATTGTGGCAAGGACAAGTACAAGGACATCAAAAAATATACACACTTTTCTTCTTGCTGTATAAAGAGAAAATAAAATACACAAACCCTCGTACACACCTTAAAAGAAGGATGGACAAAAATAAAGGACTTTTCCATTGAAAACCTTTTAAAAACTTTAAATTGAACACTAAAGCAATTTCGCGCGACTTTGAATCTTGTCCAGGTATAAGGTATATACAGGCATTAGAAAGACCCATAGAAATACCCATTTTACCCTTGTTCCATCCTACGAAAAACAAAATTTAGAAGAAGGAGACGACACCATAACCATCATCATACTTGTTTAGGTGGAATTCTATTAAAATTTATTTTAAAATCAAATTTATGTCCTTTTCCACGTTCATGAAGTGGAAGAAGGACATTTTATTATATCACAGTCAGTTATTCTTCCAGGTGTTAAACTATATTTATTTGTTTTTGTTTTTTTTTTGTTGTTGCTGTTGCCTTGCTCTCCGAAGGTATTTGTATGTTGTCCTTATCGAATTTGATGTTTCAACATTGTCGAAAGGACCTTTAAAGGTGCTAGAAAGACGACAACGAAGAGAAAAATAAAATTCCAACCCGTAAGGCATTTTGTTGCGAAATCTATAAACTTGTGATTGTGCTTCTTAGCCTGGAAGCAGTAAACTTGACTGTTGATTTGTTTTCTCCAACAATCTATATATAAAAGACAATACTCGCTGAATCTGAATTCGTCCTTTTTTACGTCTCTTGGCACACGAAAAGTTGTATTGTCGATAGTCATGTCGTCAAGTCGAATAATTCAGTAGTGAATTGAATATAGAGACGGTGTAGTTGGTCTTCCAATGATGTGATGCTGATGCTGATGCTGATTGTGGTGCGAGTTTGGGTTGCAAGGACCTTATGGGCAAAAGGTTCTTCGGAACAATTTTCGGCTGGTGAAACAGATTGAAGTTTCATAAAATGAAATTACTTTTCGGTCTAATGACCATCATCTGGTGATTTTATTATTTTCTTACGCTCATAATGTCGAATAAGAACGCCCGTCTCCTTCGGTCGGTCGCCGCCACCGGACGAGGACGACCAGCACTAAGAAACTTTCTCATTCTCGCTGCTTTCTTGAATCTCCCAATACCTTTCTACCTCCCATCTACAGCATCTAAAGTCATTAGGTATGTTTCTTTGCTATAACTCAGATCCTTTTTCTTTGTATATATGTATATTTAGTTATTATTGTAGGATGTTATCCTGTCTGACTTTGATTTTATTACTTGAGAAAACTCTTTTTCGAAAAATATTTGTCTAACTATTTGATTATGTGTACCTTCGAACTCATGCGGACAGACATTTTCTTCGAATATCTTTGCATGAATTTAATATCCTTATTGTATGTTTCGTCCTCATCGTCGTCCTGTACGTAAGTATATATATTGTTTATAGGTAGATGTAAATATAAAGGTCTAGAGGTATTAAGTTCATGAAGATGCCTTATGAAACTATGTTGCCACCTTATGTAAGGGTTTTGGGGTCAGAGACCATCATCACTCTATATATATGGATATCTACATATATGTATAAAGGACAATAATTTTGCACGCTTTTGAGAATTTGAGACCAATTTTATGATGATGGGGAGGATGATGCTGATGGTTGTGGTATAAGAGTATAAGATGCCCTTTGGTGTCATTATATATTAGATCCTCTATCCTAATCTCTCATATAAGGACATAAAGCGGAAGGGATCCTCTAATTAAATTATTTTATTATATACGTAGATACCTATCTTTATACCCTTTTATATTATTTTATTAACATAAATATGTATATGTATTTTATATTCATATTTATGTTTGTTTTTAATGATGTCTATGACTATTAATATTTTTAAGAGTAAAAAAAGGTGTCAGTTCAGTTACAATCTAAAAGCTTTGAGTTTTTAAAGGGACTAAAACTGATTTCGAGAACACTATGGTTCAACAGATTTGTATCAAAAATATTTAATTAATTATTTTAAGAATATTATCAAAATATGAAGTTTTGAAAAATTCAGGATTTTGTTTTGTTTTTAAAATGTAGGCAAAAGAACTTTCTGCTGCAGAAAGAGTTTTTTGAAATTCTGAAATAATTACAAAAAAGTGAAAAGAGACACAATTTTTTGCAAGATAGAATCATATTTTTAGACTAAGTGTTTTATATATTTAAAGATTTTTTTCACTTAATAAACAAAATTAAAAAACAATATTAAATTTCTTTGCCTTTTTTCAAAAATCATTCAAACTAAATTTATTGCTGAAACATGAATATTTGTATTAATTAACCCTCGCATGGTGTAAAAATCGCAGAAATAATTAGTTACCTAAACGTAAGTAATTTTACAATGGTAAACAGGTTTAAAATAGTAAAATTGTTGTAAATTCAAGATATATCACCTTCTGTCAAAAAAAGACTGCACCGAAATCTCAACTAGAACTATCTAGTTAGAATATTTCTTTTCTTTACTAAAGTACTAAAGTGTTTCTATTTAGAACATAATAAATTGTTAATAGATAATAAGACCATACATATATTACAAACAAAAGTGGAAAACTTGTTTTTTTTTTGTCGAATAATTTCTAAGCTATAGCGTTATAGAGTGGTTTTTTAAAAAACAATTTCCAATACAAAATGGTTCTTGGATTTCTCATTTGGAGCTATCATCTTTTGACATTTTATTTACATTTCAAAGATCCGTCATTTCTAATACACGACAAAACTTCAAAAATGCTGTGAAATTCAAAAAAATTAACTGCAAAAATGGGAAAAAAATGTAGTTCGGCAACAGAAAATTAATTGAAAAATTTAAGCTATTGCACTTAAAGTTCAGTAGGCCTTAAAACTGATATCGTTCGATCACCATCAACGTCTTTTCTTCGCTCGCCTATTTTAACTTCAAAGCCGTCGATAACAAACTGAATTTTTACAAAATTTAGTGCTTATAAAATCCAAGAATCTATCTATTTTAAAGGTTTGTTTTTCATTAAGGGTGTATAATTGGGTCTTACTTACTGGAAAACAAAGATGGTTAAACTGTTTCGGTTAGCTCCACCGAACTATGATTAATAATAACTGCTTATGGCATTATTGAAAGAACTAGTGCCATTCGAATATAAAAAAAAAGGAAATGGGATGCAACCCACACTGATAACTTCCCATCCCGTCTGTCAATTTGTCTTGCTTAAAAGTTTCTAGGTTTTCGTGTTTTGTTAAAAAACTTATCAGTTGAATTACTCTTAAAAAATTAAAAATTACAAACAATGTTTTGCATATAATAAAAAAGGTTGATTTCAAAATCTATTTTCGCTAACAAGATTTTTAGTCGAAACTCAATTTTTATAAATTTTAATAACATTTCTTAAAAATTTTTATTCCTTTTATAAACAAATACAAATTGGATGAATGAACTCAATATCTTCTATTGTTCTCGAGACATCATCAGCGTATAGCCGAATGGTGCAATGCTTAATAGTTAATGGAAGCTCATTAATGTAGAGGGAGAACAACAGGGGTCCAAGTATGGACCCTTGGGGGACACCGCTTTTGTTTAATAGAAAGTTGGAGATTTTTTTAAGTTCAACAGCTTGTATTCTTCCAGTTAAATAAGAAAAAATCAACTTAATTACATCAGAAGAGACGTTATAAAATAGGGAGAACTTTTGGCAAAGTGTTGAATGATTCACCATGTCGAATGCATTTGAAAAGTCTAAAAGTATCAAAAAAGTAACATAATCCTTATCGATAGGTTTTCTTATGTCCTCTGAAACACTTTTTAAGGCAGTAATGCAGCTATTTTTCTTACGGAATCCGGATTGTCTTGATGTTAATATATTTTCGTGATCAAGAAACGTACTAATTTGCTTTTGAATAATTTTTTCGAATACCTTCGAGAGAAAAGGTAGTATTGAGATTCGTCTAAGCTCGTCGCCTCTTGAGGTTTTTGGAACAGGTATTATTTCGCCTTTTTCAATTGCGTAGAAAATTCATTTGTTGATATGATTGAATTGAATAAGTGGGTAATATACGGCAAAAGAAGTTTTAAGAACGATGGATGCATTTCATCCAACCCAATCGCCCTTTCACTTTGCAAATTTTGTGAAACACTTTGCACTTTACTTTGCAGGATAATGTTTTATGGAAAGTTGCAATTTGAAAAATGGAAAGTGTTCTGGAAAATAGACCTTTGTTACTTTACGATGAAGTGATTAAAATTGACCAACGAGATTTACACTTTTTTCTCAAGGCCTATTAAAAATAAGGCTTAAAGCCTTAAATGTAAGAATTGGTCATGGAAAAACTGATGAAAAGGATATTGTTCTGCAACAGTATCAGTGTAAATGGTATACTTTCCTTCTTATATAACTAAATAAACATTTCATATTGAGAAAAAGAATTCTAATTTGATCTTATAACTTCTCCATTACTTCAAGTTTTTAAAATATTGCTTTTGAAAAACCTCATTAATACGGTGTTTTTAAGGTTAGGCGTGTAATGAATACCAAATAGTTCATTTCAAAAAAATACATGATGATTTTGCAAAGTAAAAATCTTAATCTTCTATAGATGTTATTTAAATTATTTTTGTATCTTACTTAGTTTTCGTATTTCACCATCTGAGATGACTTGTTTAAGTTTTCATTTGGTTCTATAGGAATTTTTAAGAACTTTTAAATTTGATGTTGTATGTATGTTGTTTTGATTTTTTTTTTGACAGGAGGAAATCTTCAAAAGACACTTGGCAGTATTCGACACCAAGTAGTGTGAGACACTTAACCACTAAAACCACCTCTTCATCAGGACCAATCTTGAAGGATCGACTTCCGATTTTTCTTTCTTAATTTTGTACAATCACTTTGGGGGAAGTTTAAACTTTTAATACTTTCCCATGTTTTTTTAGACCATAAGCTCATGAGGCTTGGTTCTTCTTAGTCTCTGAACATGGTTTCTTATATTCAAGACGGACTCCATTTCAGAATTAGTATGACTTTGCAGTCTCTGGTTGTGCGATACAGAGTATTTTTTAACAACTTCTGTAACCATTTCTATTTGTAAGTCACGATGTAGATCGGTATTTCTTATATACCAAGGTGCATTAACACTATTCCACGAAGGACTTTGTTTTGGAATTTTTGGATGATTTCGGTATTTATTTTCTTTGTACAGCCCCATAATTGGATTCCATAGGTCCAAACAGGCTTTAGTACTTGATTATACAGCATTTTTTGTTTTGGATTGATAAATCAGAATTGTTACCAAGCAACCAGTACATTTTCTATATTTCAAGTTTAGTTCTTCACTTTTCTTTTTGATGTGCTCCTTTTACTTAAGCTTTGCATCCAAAGTCATTCCAAGGTACTTGGCCGTATTGGCGTACGGAACAGCTTGATTATTAATGATTATTGGAATATTGTTTATCTTTTTATTTGTAAGTTTATATGTGAAGATTTTGTTTCATTGAGTTTGATACGCCATTTTTCGGTCCAAGCTCTCACTGTGTCGACGGCATTTTATAGTTTTACTGCTGCCTTAGAGACACATTTGTCGGGTGCCCAAATTGTGTTATCATCTGCAAAAGAAGCCATTAAGGTGTGATTACCAACTGAAAAAAAACCCTTGTGTATAGTAATACAGGGTAGGACCTAGGACACTTCCTTGTGGTACACCGGCTTCTGATTTTTCTTCTAAAATTTCCTGGGAAGATCCCTTTGCAGTTTGTACTCAAGTGCCTCATGCCACACCTTGTCAAAAGCTTGAGCAACATCTAAGAAAATAGCTGAACATACTTGTTTTTCTTCTAATGCTTTTTCTATTACATCCGATATTCTATGAACTTGATCTGGCGTGGAATGTTTATTTCTAAAGCCAAACAGATGGTTTGGTATTAATCTTCTTTCTTCTATAATTGTGCTAAGTCTCTTCAGAAGCAGTTTTTCAAATCTTTTGTCATAATTGGTATAAGCGATATTGGTCTGTAAGCCGTCACTTCTGAAGGTGGTTTACCTTGATTTGGTATGACTATTACTTCAGCAATTTTCCAATGGTGCGGGACATACCGGTGCTTAAGGCATGCATTTATTATATATTGGAGTTTTATGAAGGCTTTCAATGGCATTTATTTCATAACCTGAGCAGTAATTAGATCATAACCTGGTGATTTTTTATTTGGTAGTTGATGTAAACAATGGTGGTATTTCACTTTCATCTATCTTATCAACAAACTGTAAGTTATTTTCAGCCGCGTTTGATGTGTATGGCTTAAAAACATTTGCAAGATGTTCAGCGAAAAGGTTAGCTTTTTCTTTCGGGTTATCGATCCATTTCCCATCTTGAGATTTCAAGGGCGAGTTTTGTAACTGCGGTCTTTTTAGGCTTTTGGCTGCTTTCCATAGCGAAAAATCGGTTGAAGCATCAGTCGTAAAATTCCTTAGGAATGCACTGAGTGAATCATGATAGTCAAAAATTTGAAACTCAATTAGTTTTCGTAAAAACATTCAATACTCTAAAAATGTTTATTTTTATTTGAGTATATGCTATTAATTGACTAAAATGTTAATACTATAAACCTATATATTTTTCCATATTTCAAAAATTGACAAAGTTGCAACTATAACGCTCCCTACTTGTAAATGTAAATGATTTAATTTGTGAATAACTCATTTCAAGTCATTTAAGAATAGAAATGGTGATTCATTTAAGTTTTCTAAGCTTTTTCTTGAAAATATTTCCCCATTTCGAAAGTTAAATTGACATAATTTCAATGATCTATCTAACGAAACTTTTATTACTGCTGCCCCAAATAAACATATTTTATATTCATAACTTTTCTGACACCATTACAGAAAACACTCATGCATCACAAATATGGAAAATAAAAACAATAAATGTCCCAAAGTTATATTTTTGTTTTTCTCTTAAAATCTAAATCAATCCTCAAAAACATATTCAACATAACATAAAAGACAAAAATGAAATGAAAGAATTGAAAAAAAAGAAAAACAAAGAAATAAAAATGTAAAAGAAAACAGAAAAAAAAAACAAAACAAAATGTTAAACACACATTGTATGAAATAATTTTCACTCAGCTTTCAATGCCAATAAATGTCGACTCGGATTTATACGAGAAAAGGATATAAAACCCGATTAACTTCCAAAAACTACTGGCAACTTCGAAATTGGAATTGGAAAAGTTTTCACATATATTTCGCTGAAAAGTTATTTGTAATCGCCCGCCATCTTTATCCTACATACATATATGTATGTACGAACCTCCTATATATCCTCCCATGTCCCATCATCATCATCATAGTCTTACTTCTTTTCTTCGTCTTCGTCTATATCTACGTCTACGTCTTTTGTATGTTGCTTATATCTATTAAAGGACTCGTATAGCAAAAAAGGAAACGAATAATTTTCTTCTACAGTTGTACTACAAAACTACTATCCTGGCCCACTGAATGAGTTTCTATTGGTAAAATATCCTTGGAAATGTATTGTAAGCATCAGAATTCAGGACTCAAGAGTAAAGCAACAGGATTATTCTTTTATAGCTTCTGCAACAAGAAGAAAGGCAAACAACAAAATGTGAAATCCAATGACAATCGAAAAATATATTTCTTTTTTTTTGGAAAACTTATGCTCCCTACACATTTTGAAAAGTAAAAAAAAAAGGAAGAAAAAACTAATAATAATAAGACCGAGAGTTTAAGGTGCCAAAAGGGGCTTATAAAAAATATTGTTATGGCACTGGTTTCACAATTTTTGCTCCCACTAAACTTGGCTCCATCATGTGTGATTCATGTCATAATTAATAGATTTGTATATCCTTGTCGAAAAGGATATACGTACAAGAAAAGTGAAGAGAGAAAAAAGAAATAGTTTTGATGGGAAAACTTTATATGTTTATGCCTCCCTGTTCGAGTCCCTATTTCATTAAAGGGGGGCATTTAGATGTTGAAGGTTGTGGAACTTGAACTCGAACCCGTATCGAGATTGGAACAATCGTATAGCTTGATATACATTTGTTATGGTTTGGGTTAACCGGTTCATTACGAAGCAACATGGGTATGGGTAATGAATAGGCGACGAAAAAGGGGGATGAGTTTTCTTTTTCTATGAAATTTCTTTTGTTTTTTTTTTCTTGTGTTATTTACAACATTAGTTAGGTTTTCAGGGTCGGATTTTATAGAAAAATTAACTGCTAAGTGACAGGTTACAAATCGTATGATAGTTCAAAGTTATGAGAAATTCGTTGAATAGGGTATCGTGTGTCTACTTAATATTTCTATAGTCAGATAAAAGCCTAACTGGTCTGGATGCGGAGGGTTTCAGAGTGATTACCTTTGAGGATGACATTGCAATAGTGGTTTCAGGAAACCATTTTAAAACCTTTAAATAACTCTTACAAAATGTTTTAGACAGATTAATACTTTGGACCGATTAAGTCCTATTTTCGAGGAAATATTAAATTCCATTTGATAACCCTCCCAATATTAAAGGAATCCAATAAAAGTTTTTAGACGAGGCTAAGTTCCTGGGTCATAATTAAGACAAAAAACTAAATTGGAAACGCAATTTACAAGAAAGAGTCAAAAAAGGTACTTTCGCTCGCTTTTCTTGTAAAAAAGCAATTGGCAACCGATTTTAATGTATGGTATGGCATTATAGCGGACTGCTTTAGAGAAAGCTACAAACCGATACAAAATAAATAACGTCCAGCGTTCGACAGAAACTACCAGATTTCTATGCCTTCCAAATCTTTCTGAACTTACAGAAACTACCAGATTTCTATGCCTTCAAGATCATTCTGGGAGGATAGGGCATTCCCTAAAGACGAGTCAATCCACTTTTATACAGATGGATCAAAAACAAAAGAAGGGGTTGGTGGAGACGTGTACTCTTTTTTCTCAGATAGTCAGGCCGCTATCAAATCTCTGGGCTATAAATCTGTATAACAGTCCATAACTATCGATCATCCCTAATGGAGATGGCACAACAGTTTAATATACACCTTTTTTCTGGGTTCTTGCTAGAAAAAAAAAACTTGCCAGAAATGGGTCAGTTCAACCCATTTTAGGAAGAGGAGGAAACAGTTCTTGACCTTCTTTGTACATAAACTGATTTAGCTCAAAAACGCAAGAATTATCTAGGACTCATAACTATTCTATACGATCTAAACGATCTAAATCATTTTAAAGGACTTAAACTGGTTTCATTGAGTTTAAAAGAAAGTCTCAAGATTCATGCGGTATCACAATGGGCCCTTAAACTGTGTTCTGTTTCATTACGGACAGCCAATTTAACCTAACCTTACCTAAGAGAAATGCCTGGGTCATCTTAAAAACACAAGAAACATTGTTTGCAAACTTTAAAAAGACTTAATGTTTTATTTTGTTATTAAATCCACTTTAGTTGTTGCTTAGCAAACCAAGATAATGTCTCTTTAACTTTCAATTCATTTTCTAAATTTCTGACTTCTGAGTTTCTGCCATTTAAAAAGCCCTGTTCTTAGCCTTAGGTTTTCTTTGTTTTTTTTTTGCACCAATTGTCACTTTTTAGACATGTTCAGATGCACGGCTTTTAATAAAAAGGAATTATTATTTACAAGGTTTCGAATTAGATTAAATTTTTGGAATTACTAAATGTTTCAGAACTTAAAAAATGCTAAGCTTTTTAATTTTGCGCCATTTTGCTTTGTATTTATTATTACCACACATATACAAAAATTTCGAATACCTTTACAATGCCAATAAACAAGGTTTTATCAGTGTTCATTTGGTTTTAAACTTGAACATTTTAAAAACATGGAACGATAAATCCTTATAAGTCATTCTTCCATCGCATAGTACTGCTAAAAAACGAAACTCTGTACTTTACATTATGTCCGAGGTTGAATTTAAGGTTAAACTGCTTAATGGGGTGAATACAACTTCCTATTTTAATAGAATATAGCCTGGTAGGAAAGATTCAGTGATTAAGAACCTTTCCGACCATATTTGAGTGGCGTAACTGAGTGGATAATGCTAATGTCTCAAGTCATTTTTAAAACTTTTCTTTCAATAATGTCCAAAAGGCTTAAACATGTTTCTAGAGCTTTAGCACAAAAATGCTCATGTTTTAAAAGTAGACACATTTCTTGCATCTTCTTAGTAAACCCAAATAATTAAATGAGCTTCTTATACGCTGTTTTAGCAGTTCCATATCCGAAGAACAGAGATTCAAGTCTGGAGACGAATTTTAAAAGCTGAACGCTACTATTGTCAGCGAATTAATAAATAAGATTAAAAGTTGCAAAAAAGATATCATTTATAAAAATGAAGAAGAGTGTAGTAGACAGAACACAGCCCTTAGGCACACTAACATTAATTTCGTAATTTTTAACTTGAACTTTCTTATTTAAATGTATACAAATTTTGACTTATAGAAATAATAAAGGCTATAAGTTAAGTTATGAAGTTTTAAGCAATATTACGTAGTTTTTTTTTTTAACCTGAAAACCCGACTGGAAACTAGTTCAGCCCTGGGATTTTTCCTTTCTATCTAAAGACTGCAAGTATTACGAGCATTATTTTGTAAAGCAAGAATTCTCTAGTTATATTGTTTTCTCGGCTTTTCTCCTGAAGGATCTTTCAGTGTGATGACGCGTGTTAGCAAAGTGGTTTTGTCTATAAATATACCCCTAAATAAAGTACCAATCTTGTTATAGGTGTAAGAAATATTCGAATTTATACTTATATCAAAAGGTGTTAAAGGACCAAGCAGAGATAGCAAGAGCGAAAGACTAAGGTATAAAAGTTTTTCGATTTGTTTTGTTTTGGAGTTTTGTTTTTTTTGTTTGTTGTTGTCGAAATAATGAAGACAGAAGTGAAGAGATTAGTTTGAGAATGTTTATCAAGTTTATTTTTTTTTGTTGTTATTTTTATATGGATTTTTATTATAACAAAGAAATAACAAGAAATTAGATATGAAGAGGGGGATTTACTAATTGAAGAAATTAAGAAAGTTAATTATTGTTGTAATATGAAGAAATGTGTATATTTGTTTGCTGTTGCTTGCATAAAAATATGAACGAAATAATAATGTTTGTGTATTAATTAGTTTGCAAGTTATTCAATTAGCAACAAATATTCATTTTCGTTTGGGATTTTTCTAATAAAATATCTACAAAATTACTCAGAGCCTTACTTGAATACATGATTGACAGGTACTAACCTAAAAGTATAAGGGTACCAAAGCTGTATTCAATGAGAAAAACAATTATTCATTGTTTTGTAATATTTTAAAACTAGTAGGAGTCTTACGTTCATAATTCTTACGTTCATAAAGCTGAGCAAAATAATAAAAAGAAGACCTATATCGCACCATCAGTTTTCATTCAGAAGTAAATATTCCACGATAGATCTAGTTATGGATGTCCTTCAAAAAGCACTTAAAGAAAAACAAGTATGCTTGGCCATGTTCTTAAAAGTTTTTCCAGCCTTTAATAAGGTTTGGGACTTGAGTACAAACAATTGCAAAGTAGCTATGGGCAATAAAGTTAGTAATTTGACACAAAATTGGATTAAAAAAACTAACGATACTAATAATAATCAAGGCATTTTAACTTTAGAAACAAAATCTTTAACAATGTTCCGATTCCTCTAAACAGTAGTACCGAACTGACTTGGAATGAATTTGGATACAAACCTTAAATGAAAGGAGCATGTGAAAGAAAAAAGCTTATCTTGAAATAGCAAAGAAAGAACAGGTTACTAGAAAGTATTTTAAACCTCTATGTCTAGAACAAACTAATGTTATATTAGCACGCACTGAAAATCATATGAAATCGGAGAGGTTCCAATAACAAAAATATTTTTAAGGTAGTTGAAGCTTCATGTATTTTTTTTGAACAAAAACTAAATTAGTACCATTTGTTATAAAAAGTTGATAAGAAACTTAGCTTAGGAAAATCTCTCTTAACTTCGAATTTAAGACTATTTTTGTCAAAAAATCAGCTGATCATGTTTTTGTATTTCAATGCAAGTTGAACTTTAACTGAAATATGTTAAAGTTTGATATACAAACATTTTTTATCAAATATTAAAAAAAAGAATAAGAAGGTAATATTTCACAAGCATTCAAATACAATAATTCAAATCAGAATGGATTTTTAGCATTTAAAAGCAGTTTTTTTTAATAGTTTTTTATTCCGTCTAATGAACTGTAGGCAAATGATAGTTTGTGGGACTACGCAAAAGACCCTGGATATGCGGATAAACCTTTTAACTCTTGAGCATTTAAAAACCAACATTCGTCAAGTTATGGCTGATATACCGGCCGATATGTGTCAAGCAGTTGTAATTTTAATGATGTAGTTTACTTTTGGATAACATTGTAGTTTTTAAAGTCATTTATGACAAAATATTAATATTTAAAACAAAAGGTAGAACTTACCTGCTGACTCTCTGCAGCAAACCACCTCAGTGAATACCATTGCAGAAGAAAAGAAGATTCAAGTTCCTGATTCCCTCCAAATATAACTGGATGTTTCATCACCAAAGAGGATATATGCGAATTAGTCGAATGCGGCTTTCCAGAATGAGTAGCAATAATAATTTAATTAAGTTTAATAATCCCAAACCTAATCCCAAACCTAATCCTAAACCTAATCCCCAACCTAATCCCATACAAAATATTGAAACTAACTGGACTCTTAAAACACAAATCTTTCCAAACTTTTCTCTCTAACCAACTTTCGTCCCTTAAACGGAAAACTTCTCCTACCTCTGTAAAGCCTCTATCCAAACGAGTTTCTTTTAAACCTTCTCATCCGGGTCTTGGTTTTTTCTCTCCAATGGTTGATGCTCCTGCTAAAACACCCGCTTATACAAATTTCATCCATTCTCACAGCATCAACCATACTTCTTCTTCATCAGTTTCCCAAGAACCACAAGGATTTCTTAACCCAATGATCCCTCCAAATATTAAGTTAACTAAACATTTATCTGAGGCCAATACTAATGATCGGTTTGTTATGTCCCGTCTTAGGGACCACAAAATCTACAATAATGTTCGTCTTCACCTAGCTTTCCTGTTTGCTTTGAAGGTAAAACAAATACAAACATTAAGGTTTTAATCTCCCAAGAAGGGCTCCCTACCAAACGTAATACACTTATGGAAATATTCTTGAAATTTCATGATGGTGATGATTTCTCCTCAAAAAGTGAGAGAAGGCCTAACCTCTTTTGCGTCGTTTATCTGTTCAAAACGACTATCTCATATCAAAAAATCCCGTGCAGATATGAAGAAATACTATCGCTTCTAACCTAAAGACCACTAAACCTAAAAGTCTTAGCCTTTACTATCCAAATGTAAGAGGGTTAAGGTCTAAAACGTCTGCCGTCTTTAATAACTCCCAAAATCTTCCTTATGACATCTTTGCCCTTACCGAAACCAACCTCACAACTGATATCTTCACTAACGACTATTCCAATGGATGTCGTGGAATATGCGAGTAAAACACACGGTCGTGGTGTGCTTTAAGCTATCACTAGTAATTTTGAAAGTTCATTACTACGTATTCCCACTTCAATCGAATTTGAAGGTGTAACATCTAAAGTTACACTCCCTAAGTTTTGTCTTTTGTTGTTATATTCGACCAGCCCAACAAAAATTAAGCATACCAAGCCGCTATTAATTGCCATTGATTATCTGCTTGAACTAGTGCAACCTAATGATTTAATCATCGTTCTTGGAGCCTTTAATCTTCTCCCGTCTCTAATGGTCCACCTCAGATGATCAGACATCCTTCTTTCCAACTAACATCTCTTCTGAATCTGAATCGCTGTTCATTGATTGTCTGTCTGATTGTGGTCTTTTTCAACTAAATGGAGTAACAAACTTTATGGGGAGACACCTCGATCTCATATTCTCATCTGATTGCGAAAACTGTGTTGTCTCCACGAGCCCTCACCTTCTCTCAACCTTGGATCGCTATCATCCTCACCTTAATCTCTCCTTCACCATTGAATTTGAAAACAACTTTTTTGAAATGAAAAATTACTGTTATGATTTTCGTAGGCCTGATTTCTTCAAATTTAACAATCTTCTTAGCTCAGCCGACTTTGAATTAAGATCCCTCCACTTCACAGTTGAGTCACTTACAAATTAATTTTATTTGATTCTTTCATACTGAATTGAAGAATCAGTACCGTTCTCTCGTAGAACAGATTTCACCTCTGCTCCCCCTTGGTATAACAGAGAGCTCAGTAGCCTAAGAAATACCCGTAACAAGCTTTGGAAGATCTTTTTACAGTCCAACTCTGATACTGATCACAACAACTATCTTCTCGCCTATAATTCTTTCTCTGAATTAAGGGAATCCCTTTATAACCAATACCTTAACCAAATGGAAAATAACTTTCTTTCTGATGCAAGGAAATTTTTAAAGTTTATAAATGTCAAACGATAATGTGATGGATTTCCACCTTCAATGAGTTTCTCCAACATAATCTCCTCTGATCCAACAACCATATCAAATCTATTTGCTAATAACTTTAGCAAAATCGTATACTCAACATCTGCATGATCCTGATCCTCACTTATTAGTTATTTAGATGGTTGCACTCAAACCTCTTTCTCATCGTTTACAATAACTGGAGAAATGGTCCTTGCCAAAATCGTAAGCCTCAAAGAAAACTTTAGCCCTGGTTCTGATGGCGGCCCATCAGTTGGTCTTAAAAAATGTATGCATTCTCTGTCAAAACCTGTAACTGCACTCTTTGAAATCCCTCTTTACCAAGGTGTGTTTCCTCATATATGGAAAGATTCATTTATATTTTCCATTCATAAACAAGGCAATAAAACTGAAATTAACAATTATAGACCTATTGTTAAACTTTCATTCATTCCAAAACTTTTTGAAAGCTTAGTTTATGATTCCGTTTATTTCCATTGCAAGCCTTTATTCTCCCCCGCTCAACATGGTTTTCTTAAAGGTAGATCCACTACGACTAACTTAATTGAATTTATATCCAAAGTTTTGTCAGCCCTTGAGAATGGCAAAGAAGTTGATGTTGTATACACTGATTACAGCAAAGCCTTTGATAAAATATCCCATAAGATAATTTATCTCAAACTAAGAGCCCTAAGCTTTCCATCTATATTTTTTTAAACTGGATAAGCTCCTATCTTGTGAATAGAACTTATAGAGTTCTTTTCTGTAACTCAGTCTCCATCCTATACAAGCAACTTCTGGAGTCCCACAAAGTAGTCACCTTGACCCCCATCTCTTTGCCTTATCTATAAATGATGTCTGTCTTAAATTAAAAAACTTAGATATCCTTATGTTTGCGGATGATAAGAAAATTTTTAAGATTATCTCAACTCCATCTGATTCCTTACTTTTATAAAATGATCTTAATATCTTTTTTATTTGGTGCATGCAAAATTTCCTAGAGTTAAATGTAGGTAAATGTAAACAAATCACCTTTTCGCTCAAACAAATCCCACCTCATAGAGTATACTACTTCCTTAATGACGCCGTCGATTCTATTAGAGATTATGTGCGACAAACACCTGAATTTCCATTTCCATTTTGACCAAATTATTAATAAAGCTAATAGTTCTTTCGGTTTTATTAAGAGATGGCCAAAAGAATTTTCCAACCCCTATGTAACTAAAGCGCGTTACATTTCCCTAGTCCGTCCTCATCTTGAATATGCATGCCAAGTATGGTCTCCCTTTTATGAAAACCATTCAATCAGAATTGAAAATGTTCAAAGACGTTTCGTTTGATTTCCCTTACGTGGCCTCCCCTTGGATGATACGTCCAACTTGCCTCTTTATGCCGATCGACTAAAACTGATAGGTTTGCAGACCTTATATATTAGACGCAAAAACGCTGATATATTATTTGCTCACCAATTGTTAATGGGCAATATAGATTCCCCGGCACTCCTGAGTGATATTCATCTTAACACCAACCCTCGAAATCTGCAATCTGTTTCCCTTTTCTATATCCCTCATCACCGCACTAATTACGGGCCCTTTTAAATAATATCCAGAATTCTTCGTCACTGCAACGCTGCTATGGTAGTCTTCGACTTCATCATTTCCAAATCCCATCTGAAAGATACCCTTTACTTTTTCCCTTTTTGAGTCCAAATTCCTCGTCCCTTTTAATTTTAAGTCTAATAAAACCAAAATTGTTAGTTCTTGTACATCAAAGAGTTTTTATGTATGCCTAAGGGCCCATAAGATAGCTTGTATTAAGCTGAATAAATAAGTCTTGATGTTTAGCGTTATTGAATTCCCAATATTAAGGCAATAAATGCAATGCTCAACGAATTCAAATAAAAATTAGTTCAACTGAAGACTTTAAAAAATAAAGGACACAAAACTTTTATTATCAATCCTGAAATTATATATACATACCTTACTAACTGCATTAACTAATTTTTTAAAACTTTTTTATAGTTCTGTATTTTAAGTGAATACAATTATAGCTTAAAACTATAAATTTAAATGAACATTTTATCAATTTAGCAGAGCTTATTTATTTTTCTGTCTTTCTTCTTCACACAATGAATGTAATTCGGGCAATAATAATAAAAAATGTCATATTTTGCATATATAATTTTGCACTTTCTCTTAATTGACCCATTTATATATTCTGGCCACATTCATTTTGTATCCTTGCGCTCATGTTGTAAGACATAGGGAAAGTTTTTTAACTTTAAATCAAAATTTGTGAGGTCGGTCAGTTTATAGTTTTTTCTAGTATTTTCGCATTTTATTTAACTGTAACTTTATTTTTACTTTAATACACACACATTAAAAAAAAGAGGAAATAAAAAGTTTATAACTGTATTCATTCATAATAACACATGCATTATACAAAAGAACATACATACAAACGAGTATATTGAAATTCGTTAACAACTTCATCTATTTTGTACCCATTCAACACTGTTCGAGGTCGACTAAAAAAGTTTGTTACATTTATAGTTGCTATTTTCACTACCCTACCCTATAACCTCACGCCTCTACCCCTTAAGAACTAAAAACCCCAAAAAGTGAGAAAATATACCCATACATACATTTACATGTGTAGAATGTAGTATATACGTTTATTTTTTGGTGCAAAATTCATGTTGCACGTTCGGATGATTGCACGTAAAACTTTTGGATTCGCTTTATGGAATTGCAAAGCAGTGAACTGCACATATCAAGAAGCAAAACTACCCAAAAAGTTGCATCTATTCCATTTTCAATATAGCTTCAGCTTGAGCTTCATATGTGAGAACCTTTTAGTTGGTTAGAGTTGGTGCGGTTTTTGGTTTGCAGTTTTGCACAATGGCGTTGTTGGTATGAGTTGGTTGGCTGTCATTGAATTTACTCAACAAAATATTTTTTGTACTACGTAAGGTTACATCTCTGCCTGATGTAATATCTCTCTTAGAGCAAGGTCATAGCTAGAAAAGGGGCTTATTGTGAGTGTGAAATAACCCCCAATAAATATGTCTTGCTGGTTATGTTTTAATTCAAAATTATACCCTTGGTCGTGTACCATTAAACTTAACTCTTAGCTGGTTAGAATTGAAAATAAGCATCATGGAAAATGGTTTAAATGTTAGACATGGCAATACCCCCTCCTAAATTACGTTATGCATACGACCTTGTGTTTCCTTTTTATTGTATTTTGTGCGAATGGAACAAATCAAGAGGGGAAACCTAACTAAACGCCATACCTTCTATCTACGTGGTAGTTAGCCCTTATATACCTTTGCCTAGCATTAACAATTAGATTACCAATTGCAGTGCAAAAGTTGCAACAACGAGCATTGTTATGTACCAGTTTACCTTTTCCTATATAGACACTAAGGCGTGATGCTATGGTACAACAGCTCATCAAGACCTTGTGTAGGTAGCAACAGCAATTTTATATAAAGCTTATCAGTATACGTATCTTAACTTGGCTTATGTTTGATCATGTATGTCGGAAAAGTTTTTCGTTATTAACATGGAATTGTAGGTGAATATTTAATAGAAGAGTGTGATAGGTTGCAAAAAAAGGACTTGTAGTCTTTTCATTTTTGAAAGTGAAGATTTTTTAGAGAATTAGGTTGAAATGAGAAGTGATGTGATACATTGTGTTGCTAATTTTTTAGCTCGTCTTCAGCGAACAGATTTAGCCTAGTTTTCAATACCGTCAAATTCTAATTTGTATTAATTTTCTGACTTATTAAAGCTGTCTAAAAGTTAAATTTAAAGACGTTAGAAATTCATTAAGGACGTAGAAAGTTCGCCTTGTTGGTTAACAAAAAGGACGTGGTTATGCACTTTCTTACGGTTACAGTTACTGGTTTAAGAGTAGTCGTCAACTGAATTTCTGGAGAACGTCAGCAATTCCTCTGCGACCCTATTTTTTGTTTAGACTTAATAGATTGAGACGGTTACGGTAAAGGGTCAAGATTAAAGGATTTACCCAGGAATTGAAGGCAGGCTTAAAGTGCAAAATGATAGAATCTTCGTTAGATGCATTCTATTCTTGCTCAATTAAAGTTCACACAAACATCATGTCAACGTTCGGGTCATTTAAGGGTTAGAAAATAAATTATTTTTACCATCTTTTTACAAAACCTAATGCTGAGTCGAGCATCACATAAAGGACCAAGATTCAAGTTATATAAATAAGTCAGGTGGAAACATCATTGCCTGGTATTATCTAATGTTGAGTTTTAAGAAATTACTGTGACACTATTTTGAGAAATGTTGCTTCTAATGGTGTTTTGCTAAGTTTTAAAAATGAGTGGCAAAAATATCAACATTTTAGGCACGTATAATAAAATTGTGATTTTATATAATGGATGCCAAATTAAAAGGCAAATTATATAACTATATACAGGGTGTGCAATATAATGGTTACTTTTTAAATTATTGGGTATTTTGACACTTGCAGCTGTTTCCTACTCGGAATCTCGAAAGTAAGACTTTCGTTTAACAAAAAGAGCTGTTTCACGCTTGATGAAATATTCTGAAATATTGAAAACTTATTTGCAAAGAGTGTATTTTAAAAACAAGTTTTCTTTTTTCAAAAAGAAGGTGTTTTTTAAAAGCTATAAGATATTAAAAAAAAACACATACAATTCAGAAAAATGCATGAAATCTTTATTTGAATCAATAGTACGGTATGTTTAAAGATTATTTCATGCAAATGTTTTGACCTTGACTGCACCTCAAATGGTCCATCCGCTTATTCCAAGTTTGGCATACTCTTTTCGGCTGGTATCTCACAAAAAAATGCTTCATTGCAGTCTTCAAATGTCAATTGAAGCGAGCTTGTTTGTATAGACATGAGTTTTAACATAGCCCCACACAAAATAGTCTTAGGGCATTAATTCGCACGATCTAGACGGCCAATTAACCGGTCCCGAACGTGAAATAAAATGTTCACCGAACTCGGCTCTCAATAAGTCCATTGTTGCGAGTGCTTTGTGGCATGTGGGACCAACTTGTTGACAACATGTTATGCAAGTCAACTCTTGCATTTTGGGCAAAAAAAAGTTGGATATCATCTTACGGTAGCCCTCACAATTCACAGTTACGTTTCGATTCGCATCATTTTTTAAGAAGTACGATCCAATGATGCCACCAGTTCATAAACCACACCAAATTGTGTCTTTTTTTGAATGCATTGGTGGCTCTGGCAATGCTTCTAGCTGATATTTACTCCAAAGTTGACAATTCTTTTCTTTGGGAAAGTTCTGTGATCAATGGACGAAGTGAGTCACTTTTTGATTTTATTATTGAAAATAATATGACCATTTGTAACAGAGGCAATACTCCCACTTTCGTCTTTCCGAGCTAGGAAAATTATGATGGATGGGAGGATGTGCTTGATGTTACTTAAGTAAATAACCGTAGTTTATTAGTGGAGAATTGGAAAGTTTCAACTTTGAATTCGTTTTCGGATCACAAGTGGATTCTTTTTCAAATTAATTTTGAGTCAAAAAACCCTCCACCTTACAGAAATCCCAAAAAAAACTGACTGGAGGAAATTCAGTCAAATTACAAATTCCAAACTAATCAACTTACCGAATCTCACTGAATCGATAGGAGACCTTGAATCAAAGGTGAAAACCTTTGAAACTTCTATAAGTAAAGCTTTTAGAGTCTCTTTTCCAGTTAAATATAGCCGTAAACCCTTCCTTCGTGGTGGAATGAAGAACTGTCGAGTCTTAGGAAAATGACGAGGACAAGTTTCAATATCTGCCACAAACATAAGTTTTACCAACCGTATAAAGACTCTCTAAAAATTTACAAACAAGCCCTGTCATTAGCCAAAAGACAAGGCTGGAGAGAATACTGTCAATCAATCGAAGACATAAAGGACTCCGCAAGGTTCAGCAAAGTTTTATCGAAGGAACATTGTAATCCTTCATTTCTAAAAAAGCCTGATGGAACCTGGACAGCCTCTCCAGCCGAATCTCTTGAGCTACTGATAAAGACGCACTTTCCGGGTTGCGAGAGTGATAACCCCGAATCGCTTGAAACCACAGAGCTAAACGTAGCTCATATGGAGCAAGTCAATTCCGTTATAACCAGAGAAAATATTTTGTGGGCCATCAATACTTTTTCTCCATATAAATCCCCAGGCATGGATGGCATACTGCCAGTTATGCTTCAAAGTTGCATGATGTGGCAGCTCCATGGCTGGAACAAATTTTTAAAGGATGTCTCCTTCTCAAACATGTGCCCATGTCGTGGAGACAGGTCAAAGTAGTTTTTATCCCGAAAGTGGGTAGGCGAGGTCACGAATCCCCGAAGGATTTCAGACCAATAAGCTTAACATCTTTTGTGCTTAAAACCTTGGAGCGCATTCTTGATTACCATATTAGAGAAATCCTAGTTGGACGACCTCTCGGAAGCTCTCAGCATGCTTATCTTAAGGGCAAATCTACGGAGACTGCCCTCCACGAGAACAAACAATCCATTATAAAGAATTTACTCTTGCTACCTCCCCAGACATAGAAGGTGCTTTTAACAACGTCCTTACCGAATCCATAGAAGAATCGCTCGTTAAGTTCGGTGTAGAAGACTTCATTCGAGAATGGATTATTTCCATGCTCAGTGGTAGTAAGATTCGAGCCACTCTAGGCAATACAATCGCAACAAAACACGTGAGTAGGGGAACACTCTAGGGTGGTATCCTTTCACCTCTTTTATGGCGTCTGGTCATGGATACAATTCTCGTTAAATTAGAGAGATGTGGAGTGAAGTCGGTAGCCTATGCGGATGATTTGGTGCTATTGGTGTCAGGAAAGAACACCTCTGCAACTGGGCCACGAGTTGTGGACGAGGAGTTAACCAAATTAAAACTGAACTGTTGCTTTTTACCACCAAATCTAAAGTACCGCCCTTCACGCTGCCTCGACTCAACGGTCAAATCCTATTATTGTCTTCCAGTGCAAAAAATTTTTGAGTTATACTCGACCCTTAACTAAACTGGAAACTAAATATTGAAGTACGGGTTAAGAAGGCCTGTGTTGCCTTCTTGCTTGCAGCAAAACTTTCGGCAAAAAGTGGGGACTTCAGTCGAAGATGATTTTATGGACGTAAACAGCCGTAGTACGCTCAATCTTATGGTTTGATTGCTCTTAGCAAACATATATAACAATATAACATTAAAAAGATAAACAAGGTTCAGAGAACAGCTTGCGTGCCCACCACAGGGGCCATGGGTACTTGCCCAACGGACGCCTAAAACGTTATTGTGGATCTTCTACCAATCGACCTTTTTATTAAATACATAGTTTCCTGCAGCGCTATTAGGCTGAAGGAATCAAACAGCTGGTTGTCAAAACCTAATGGTCACAGCAACCCAACGAAATTGATTCCCTCAGATATGATCTCGGTAGACACTGACTACTGCACTCCTACTTTGAGCCTTAGTAAGGGTTTTAAGGTTATTTTCCCATCAAGAGAAGATTGGGAGGATGACATCGTGTCGATAGGTTTCGACACAACCATCTTTACTGACGGCTCAAAGATGGACTGCGGAGTTGGTTCTGGGATCTTTTCGGAATCCCTAAATGTAACCAAATCCTTTAGGCTTCCTGACTTTGCTAGCGTTTTTCAGTCTGAACTGCTGGCAATAAGGGAGGCATGTAAGATACTTAAACAAAACCCAAACCAAAACCGGAATGTGGCTATCTTTACAGACAGTCAGGCAGCTGCCAAAGCCATTAACTCGGTCATATCCTCATCTAAATTGCTCCAGCAATAACACGATGAGCTTGCGAACCTGAATATTAACCTCGGTGTCACCCTGATCTGGGTTCCGGGCCATATTGGTATCGTGGGAAATGAACGGGCTGACGAGCTAGCCAGGCAAGGATCGGCCCTTCATAGCTCACTTGCGGAAATGGTTAACATTCATCTTGGTGCTTTGAAGGGTAAAATCTTTTCTATCTACCGAACTGAATCAAATCGAAGGTGGAGCAATTTACCCAACTGCATTATATCTAGGAAGATATGGCCCACTTAAAATAAAACCCGTACAAACGATCTTCTATGCAGGCCAAGGCAAGACAAAGCCAGGATTGTTGCGGTTTGTACCGGACATTGGCCTGTAGGAGTTCATGCAGAAAAGTTGGGTATCTCTTACAGTAGTTGTAGTGACCAAAGAGAAAGTGAAACCATAATCCATTTCCTCTGCAAAGGTCCTGCTTTGGCAAACACCAGAATGAAATGCTTTGGAAAAGCATTCTTTCAAGAACTCGATGAGCTATCTGAGAGACAAAGATTAGAGACCTAATCTTTTTTCTCAATGCGACAAAATGGCTCTAACATAATCGCTATGAAGCTTCTCTATCACTTTCAATCAAAGGTCAAATGAGTTTTTAGTATCAAAACGGCGCACTGCAGCACTAATTTGATCACAGGCTAGGTTGCCTTGAGATCGCCATTTCTACCTACCTACCTATCTGACAATTCTGTTTATTTACGAACCCATTGAGCTAAGCATGAGCTTCGTCGCTGAACACAATTTGTTGATAAAAAGTGTATCTTCGGATAACTTCAGTGGGTCGATTAAACTGACAATAAAATGGAAGAAGTGCGCTATTAGCTTTCTTAACAGAGCACTCATTTCGATAATAAAATTCAATAATTTGAAAGAATTGTTCCTTTATAAGACGATTCACGGTTAAATTATAGACCAAACTGAAGATGTTTGACAGTTAAAAAAATAAGAAACTTTCGTCAGCTGTTAAACCAGTTTTGCCAAAACGATAATAGCTAAAAAATCACCCTTTATTTTGTTTAAATATTTGGCCCTCTAAATGGTGTGGAGGTAGTACTTGTGGCATGATGGCTAGTGTGTTGGACTGTCATGCCACAGGTCTTGGGTTCGATCCCTGCCTGTGCCATCTAAAGTTTTATTCACGGTTACTGCCTCTTGCGAGGAATTGACAAATTCTCCAAGAGTAATTCTTGTCATGAAAAGCGCTTCTCAAATCAGCCATTCGGATTCGGCTTAAACCTGTAGGTCCCCTCAATCCGTTTTAACAGTACTCACACAGAGGAATTGTTGATAGTTGTAAGTCCCTACCTCTCAACGGACACTTAATTTTTTTTAACGGTGTAGAGAGTTTATCTTCAAAATTTAATTGTTTTGTGATTGTGATGTGAAGACATTAATCCTTAACGAATTATTTAGTTGAATTTGTCTTATGTTTAAAGCTAAATTAATTGGTCAAACCCCATCCAATGAATAATAATCAGCGCGCATTTCATTACACTAAAAGGAACATCGCTACAATTGTCAAAGTGGCATCATCTTTCGTCCTTTCACGCGAAACACCATCACACGCCATCCACGCCACGCGATTTAAATCACCTGATTATGGGCTAATTAATTTCGAACGTTATGTGCGGGCTTTGGTTTAAATTGCGTTGCATTGCAATTGGCCAAGTTTGTTCTTCCTTTGCTTTGGTTGGCACGCGTTCTCAACCAAAATTAATTCCGACAGAGTACCTTCTTGGACCATGAAATATCTTTATATATGTACATATCTAGGTCCATACATCACCTTATAAGTATCTATCTTTTGTGTGATGACACCAGGTATCTCTGTTTGTATATATACAAGTGCAGTTGAAAGAGGGGAAGAAAATGAGCATTAATTATTCAAAGCTGGACATTTGTCGGTCTGGCAACTGCAGATGCAAATCAAGCCGACAATGAGGACCACCGCACTCGCCTTGAACTATATGCAAATAGATAAAACCACACCTCGAATCCGGAACGCCATTCCTGCCGTCTTTGTCACCGCCACTGCCACCACCACTACCACCACCACCTCCTATAGCCGGTCATACCTCGAATTCATACTCGGTCCACCTTAGCAGATGGACAAAGTGCATGAGGATAATTGTTTTGGTTGCATAATTTGCATCAAGGATATGTATTATTGTGTACCGTTTTGTCTAAGTGAATTTAATTTTCCTTATATTTTATATATGTACTCCTATGGTATGTCAATATTCTACGTTCGGTCCGTTCCACTTCGTTCCCTAGATCCACTCTCTATACCCCGTGCTTTTGTCCGAAATGTTGTTTGCAATTGCAAATTTTCCCAAGGAAAAATGTTTAAATAATCGAAACATAGGCTAGATTTGAGAGGGAGACTAAAGAGACACATCCCCACAAACACACATTGTCTTATACAGCCAAAGTGGAGGACATCAGACAGACAGAAAGCTCTTTGGGTAATTTGCGTTAAGAAATGCTTGAACGGACTTTAAGCAAATAATTTGATCAGAGAGTAGGTTGGTTGGTTTAGTGCCTTTGCATCAATGCGAGTTGCGAATTGTTTGTCCTGTCAACAATCATATGGTTATAAGGTGTATGTTTAAGTCCTTCCTCCCACTCTACCTTACCGACAATACCCACCGTATAATATTATGTTATATATTCCCTATTTAGCCGTGGTATGCACCGCAGCACAACTATTTAACATTAAACTGCAAACGCTTAGGTAAATAGACATAAAGTTTGCTTGCTCCTTATTCTGATGCTAATGATCGATGGGACCAACAATTTGTCGCATATAACATCACATACATATGGTGAGGTGATGTGATGTGATGACAAAGATGCTTAAGTTAAACGTTAATTTGCTTAAGTATACGCAATATACCCAAAACTCATGTAAATTGTGTATCCTCGTGAGAATTCAAAGACATACATTATACTAAACATAACATAAGGAAGCTTCTATATACCTTTATACACATCATGAGAAGACGCATTGCTAATTGGGTTTGAGCTAGAGATATTATTTGCTAAATTTGATTTTAGGTTTTGTGTCATATTTAGTTAGCAAATGATGTTTATCGAAAATCAGCTCGGAATCAAATCAAAGCTAAAATGGTTACAATTCTGAATATTTTACAAGATTTACATGTGTCTACAGAGTTCAAGCTAAGTAAATATGGGAATAAGGAATATAATTTAAATTTTTGAATTTTAAAGCTGCCTTATGACAATGTATAGTATATAAATATAGCAGGAAGAATTTAAAGTCGGTCTTTTTATCCAAATTAATACCAAACTGAAAAACAAAATTCTTTTTCCAAAATGAAAATTCAAGAGCTAAAAGTGATATAACCAATAGCAAAATGTTGTACCAAGAAGAATGACGTTTTGAACTCTAGTAAAGTTTTAATAAAAAGGAGACCTATTTTTTAAAATTCTATGAAGCTTATAAAATACAGGGGTTTTCAACAGGGACATTTCATGATGGAAAGATAAACGGGTCAACAACGATTCGAAACTATTAAAATTTACTTCCTAAATTCAGAGTAAGTGGCCTCAACGTTAAAAGCGCAACGTCCAATTTATGGTCGTCATAATCTTCCTAACAGATCAAAAGCCCATTGTCAACAACCTGATAGATCCTTATCAGTGCGGTTTCAGACCAGGAAAGTCTACTATCGACCAAATATTCACAAAACGGCAGATCTTGGAAAAAGCCAGGAACTTCGAATCGATATCAACCATATCCTTATCGATTTTAAAGACGCGTATGACAGCATCTATAGGGAAGAGCTCTACAGAGCAATGTCTAGTTTTGGCATCCCTGTCAAACTTATGAGTTTGTGCAAAATAACGATGGAGAATAAACGCTGCTCTATTAAGGTCGGAAAAGATCTCACCAATGCATTTGATGTCCAAAAAAGTTTTTGACAAATCGATGCACTCTCATGTGACTTCTTCAATATCGTTCTACAAAGAATTGTGCAAAACTCAACCGTAACCATAGAGGCACAATCTCTCAAAGGTCCATCCAATTACTCGTATACTCAGATGATATTGACATAATTGGAAGATCAAAGCTTCATTTCAGTGAAGCGTTTTTGCGACGAAAGCGTAGAAGATGGGTTTAGTGGTCAATGAGGGCAAGACCAAGTATATGCTGTCATCAAAAAATGACATTAAACAACAAGGTTTTGAAAAATAACGTCACCATGGACAGCTATAACTTGGAGGTAGTTAAGGACTTTGTCTACCTAGGCACTGCTATAAACACAGACAACGACACTAGCGCTGAAATCAAACGAAGAATAACTCTTGCCAATCTCTTCTTCTGAAGTCCTCTGTCGAGCATCTAAAATCACCATCTATAATACACTCATCATCCGGGTTCTCATTTTTGGCGCCGAAGCCTGGACCCTTTTAAAGAAAGAGGAGATCGTCTTAGGATACTCGGAGAGAAAAATTCTTCGGTCGAAAAATGCATAGATGGAGAATGGAGGAGAAGATATGAAGACGAACTGTACGGGCTGTACAGCGACACTGACCTAGTTAACAGAATTAAATTCCAACGGCTCACATGGCTAGGTCATGTAGGGTGATTCGACATTAACGCTCTAGCTCGGAAGGTCTTCAAATTAAATTCCGAGAGACGACGCAGTAAGTAGAGGAAAACCGTGACTACGGTGGCGCATGCTTGGGTTAAAACCTCAACCAACTTGGCGTGCGAAATTGGAAACAGCTAGCTAGGGACCGAGCTGGCTGAAGACGCATGTTGGTTGAGGTACAGGTCTACCCCGGACTGTAGCGCCACCATAAGTAAGTAAGTAGGTAACTTACATATATGCATTTGGCTTTATTAGATAGTGTAAATATCACCATATTATCTATCTAACACAAAGTCGTTTTTAAGGTAACATGGGGTTACTTTGCTCCGTTTTTTCCAGTATATTTAGAAAACTTCTTAAAAATGGTAGAGAAATTTTGTTATTGCATTAATTCAAATAATGCACAGTAGAGTGGGGCAAAGTACTTCAATTACTTTGCTCCGCCTGCAATTAAAGAACTGGAGCAAAGTCAGTGTTGTATTTTAATAGCCCTGGATCAAAGCTTAAAATCTGAAAGAAAAAAATTGTAAAAAGAAAACTTTTTTTTTACAAAAAAGCCTCTTTTATATCATTAATTGATTATAAATAAATACGAATTAAAAGAAAAAAACAGAAAAGTTTATTAATTTAAACAAAATAAACAGAGATAACAATTTTTAGCAAACGAAAAAATAGTTCACTTTTTAAAACAATAAAAACATACATAGAATCAAAAACACATTTAATTATAAAAATAAATATAATGGAACTAAGCTCCTCGACATAAAAAGTTCTTTTTTTAGATACTTGTTCCGGTGCTTTAATTAAGCCTAAAACTCGCTCCAAGGGTAGGTAAGTTCATCTCTTTGATATCGCCATTTCCATAGCTTAAGTGATTTTCGCTAAAAGTTGATCGTCACCGTTTTCTCATCGAATGCGACATGCGGGGTACCTTCCTCTCGGACTATTTGCCCAAAGATAACTTCTTTCCGGTCGCCTTCTACAAAGTCGATGAATCGGTTTGCGTCTTCTTCCTCCATAGCAAGATCCTCGCAGTTTATTTCATCACAAGAGTCATCATCGAAAACCATGGCTTCTTCCATCATAAATTGAGATGTAGAGAGCTGGTTGTCATTATTTTCATGCCTGTGGTGAGAAGTGTTGGGAATATCGTCGTCATTTTTAATTCTAACTGGAACTTCTCCAGAGTTCGGGGAGTCTTCGGTGGTGCAAACGCTTCTTCCAGCTGGAACATTCATTTTTTGTCTTCTGTTTTCAACAACAAGTAACCTCTAAATTTCTTGATGCAAGGGATTCAAGTGCAAGTACTTCTTGGCATGCGGCTTAAAATTTGTTCCACATTGAGAGGATATATTCCGAATTTATTTCAACCAGATTTCAATTTAGCTTCAGCGTTTTCCTCAATTATTTTCATTATTTTAGCCAATAATGGTGGAAAGTTTTACTTTTTTTCTTTCCAGGGTCGTCTGTAAGATTTGTTTCGTCGAAATTCAAGATGTGAGAGGCACATCTCTTGATTCACTTGCCAAGTTTTACAAAAAAGCTTCGTAGCATTGGTTCATCTACTGCAGCTCGAGTGCGTTTTATGTTTTCTACAAAACGCACACAAATTTCCGAGTGTCTAGCTTTAACCCAGTCTAAGCCAGGGAAATTATTTTCAAATATTTGTACTGTCCCCCCACAGCGGTAAAGGTAGTTTTTAACCATATTGCACAATTCACTAGTTCCTTACTTACTTAAGGTGGCGCTACAGTCCTGTGTGAACTAGGGCATCACCCAACAAACTTCTCCACCTAGCTCGGTCCCTAGTTAGATGTCTCCAGTTTCGCGCTCCAAGTTGGGTGAGGTCACCTTCCACTTGTGCGCGCTACCTGATCCGCGGTCTTTCTCTACTGCGCTGTCCTGTGGGTGCGGATTCGAAGACTTTAAGGGCCGGAGCATTGGTTTCCATGCGCTCTACGTGACCCAGCCATCTTAGTCGTTGGACTTTTACCCGTTGGACTTGCCTAAGTCTACGTCGCTGTACAGCCCGTACAGTTCTTCTCCTCTACTCAGCTTCGATCCATACCGGACCGTAGATCACACGAAGAACTTTTCTCTCGAAGCGACCCAAGGTGCTTTCATCCGCTTTTGTCATTGTCCATGCCTCTGCACCGTATAGCAGGACAGGGATGATAAGGGTCTTATATAGCAACACTATGGTCCCTCGAGAGAGGACTTTACCACTCAATTGCTTTCTTAGTCTAAAGAAACAGCGGTTAGCAAGAGTTATTCTGCGTTTGATCTCAGTCCTTGACTACCTCAAAGTTACGTCTGTCGATTGTGACGTTTTGACCAAGACGTCGGTGTTGTATGTAATTTCTAGACAACAGCATGTTCCCTGTTTTGCCCTCATTAACCGTTAAACCCATTTTTGCCGCCTCTGCCTCAATACTCAAATAGGCCCCATTGACATCACGCTGAGTTCTTCCGATTATGTCAATGTCATCAGCATATGCCAGTAAATGGATAGACTTTTGAAAGATAGTGCCTCTAGTGTTGACGTGTGAGCTCTGCACTATTCTTTCAAGCACGATGTTAAAAAAACACATGACAGCGCATCATCTTTTCTAAAACATTTTTTGACATCGAAAGGTTCTGTTAAGTTGTTTCCAACTTTTATGGAGCAGCGTGAATTCTCCATGGTCATCGTGCACAAACGGATGAGTTTGGCAGGGATGCCAAAACTAGACATGGCTCTATACAGCTCGTCTCTGTAGATGCTGTCATATGCGGCCTTGAAATCGATAAAAAGATGGTGGGTGTCGATTTGGTGTTCATGAGTTCTTTCCAGGATCTGCCGTAATGTGAATATTAATTGATCAACTGTTGACTTTCCTGGTCTTAAACCACACTGATAAGGACCTAACAGGTTGTCGATGATAGGCTTTAGACGTTCACATATTATGGCAGAGAAGATTTTATAGGCGATGTTAAGTAGACTGATTCCTCTATAGTTGGTGCAGTTTAGAGGGTCTCCTTTTTCAGGATACAATTCACTGGTATTTATGGGAAATCCAAACTCTCCCAAAGAGAGCAAGCAATCAAAGAATTTGGTCTCTTCTTCTGTAGTGAAAAAAGGTTGTTTTCCAGGGGTCTGTATGTTTTTACCCTTTCTCGACAGGACATTCTCGTAGGTAATTTTCTGTGTAGTCGGCGTATTTTCTTGTTTCCAAAATCCTTTTATATTTCCTTGGCATTTCTACATTAAACAAATGTTAGTTCCTAACGAAAGCTGCATATTTCAATTAATATAAACATAAACATAACAGTAATCATATATTTTTTACGTTTGGGGGTCACTTTGCTCCAGGGGCAGAGTAACCCCAAACAAAAAAAAAGAGGCTAGGATGCGACCCACACTGATAACTTACCATCCCGTCCGTCAATTTGTCTTGCTTAAAAGTTTGTCTATATGTACTCGTATTAACTTTTACCAAATTTTGCGTACTAGTTTTTGTAGATTTTATTCTTTATGAAAAAACGGACTGTTGGATTTTTATACAAAAATTACTGCATATCGAAAACAATATTTTCTGTGAAATAAAATAAGTTTGAAGCCAATATTTTTAATTTTTGAAAAGCCATTAGAGCCGAAAGTAAATTTTTACCAAGTTTGAGTATTGTTTTTATTAGAGTTTTATTTTTTGTA
The DNA here is from genome assembly GCF_945859685.1 of Eupeodes corollae. NCBI lineage: Eukaryota > Metazoa > Arthropoda > Insecta > Diptera > Syrphidae > Eupeodes > Eupeodes corollae. The sequence continues at coordinate 28,076,610 of NC_079149.1, read as the reverse complement.
TAAAAACTGTCAATTCGATTTTTTTCCAAATTTTATCGAATGTTGAAACTAATTATTCTTATAAGATAAAATTAGTTTGAAGCCAATATTTCGAATTTTTGAAAAGATATTTGAGTCAAAAACCAATTTTTACCAACTTTTATTAATTTTTTTGTAGTTTTTATTTTTTGTAAAAAAACTGTCAATTTGATTTTTCTCAAAGTTTTTCAGAATGTTGAAAACAATATTTCTTATAAGATAAAATAAGTTTGAAGCCTAAATTTCAAGTTTTTTAAAAGATACTTGAATCGATGTTCAATTTTTACCAACTTTGAGTAATGTTTCCGATTTTCTCAAAATTTTATCAGATGTCAAAAACATTATTCTTCGTTGCTCGAAATTGTTTTGGAGATGAAATCATATTTTAGTCGTAAAATTTTGGAGGTGACAACATTTTTTTTTCAGTTTTTTTATTTATAAAAAAAACCGTTCAATGGATTTTTTTTCAAAAATATATTTCTTTGATATCACGTTACTATATATTATACAAAATTTAATTCAAGTCTCTAGCGTTTTTGGTTCGTAAGATATTTATAATAAAATTTATTTGAAATCGATATCTTTTCTGGTTCTTGAGCTATTTACAACGAAAAAAACGTCGCGAACGTACGGACGTACGTACACACGCACCACAGACATCTTTCTAAAAATCTTTTATTTCGACTCTAGGGACCTTGAAACGTCGAGAAATGTCAAAATTTTCAATTTGACAAATCGGACCCATTACAATAACTTCCTATGGGAAGTTAAGAAAACTGCTTAGTCTCATAAAAAAATGCAATAAATATTATTTATTAATTAAGGGGTTTTGCAACTGTAGTATTTTCGAAAAATATGCTTCCCCGTTTTCTTTTTGTTGGTTTTGAGGTTTTTTTTTCGTTTTGACATATAATTAATAAAAAACAAAAACTAATATAGAGCTTATTTTGTTAATTTGCTTTCTACTTGGGCTTTTTTTCCAGCTCATATTTTCAGCTACAAAAATTGTAAAGGTTTATCAAACCTTTTGTTCAAGAGTGATATCTGAATATGATTATTTCACAAGGAGGAGGAGGAGGAGGCATTTCAAGATGTGAGGTTAAAGCTTACTTGTTTCGAACGTTAAAACTTTTTATCATTAACAGTAGAAATGCTAGAAGTTTTTAAGCAAAGCAGTCTGTTCTGACATTTTTATTCTTTTAACATTTGTATATCATTTACATGCTTCACGTATCATAACTAAGGTAGTTATTTGATAGATCTAAGTCCTTGTGAAATTTTTAAAAACAATTCAATACATATTCTAGTATTTCACAATGCTTATGGGTGTACCACGATTATAGTCCTGATAATTCTTACTAAGTCGCATTTATTTTTCCACCTTTATTCAAAAAATAAATACACAAACCCACCATCAACCATTTTTGCCACATTTTTTGGGATATAAAATGCAATCATTCAATTGAAATAAATTCATCGTGAGTGGGTGAGTGTATTGAGAATTCGTTTGAATGGAAATGTGGTCAGAAAGCATTTTAAAAATTCCATTGGCATCATCATCACCGGCATCAGATAGGTAGATAGGTCTGGTCTGGTATACCACCAGGACAGTATGGTTACTTTTGGGCCAATATTTCTTTTTTGTGTTTTTAATCCTACCACTCATTGAACATCGAGTTGCATTGAATAAGCTCTCTATTTAAAAAAAAGGACGAAACTGGATTATGTCTTTTGTGGACTAGAGCACCTACCTACAGATAACCGCACAGAAGAACCGCACCACCACCACCACCACCACCAACAACGTTCAAAACTATATTTTCCATCCAACCAAAAATGCCACAGAACTAAAAAATAAAAGATTGAAAAATTAAAAAAGGAAGAACCCACGACTATCAATGTTAACAAGATAGTAAACTAAATTTTGTATTTGCATACCAATTTTAGTATTTTTATTATTTTTGTTTTTTTTTTGTTCAATCCTCTTCTGTGTTAGTTATTCATTCGAAAAAATAAAAATACAACTAAATATTCAGGATATAAGTGACTACCACAATGGACAAATGAAAAGGCAGCAACTAGATACAGTAGTTATGTGTATGTAGCCTATGTAGCAACAAAAAAATTGATAAATTCACAAACAAAGGTGAAATCGTGAATATACCGCATGTTGTGGAAGAAAAAATTCAACGGATTTCTATATATCCTTGTATCAGGATATTTTTTTTCTATCCTTTACGTTGGAATTGGTTGGTTGGCTGGGTATACTCATACCTATTCATACACTCAACTCATGCAACTGGAAGGTAATTTAAATGAATATTCAAATGCAATTTTTGTATCCGGCTAAATGAGTAAATTTAGTTATTTTGAAATAACGAACTGCAGTTGATGTACCTTATAGCTGCCTAGGCTCGATTTTGATATGAACATTGAACATACAGTGTTGGCCAAAATAAAAGCAACTTTAATTGCCTCGATTGTTAAATAATTAAAAAATAAATGTTTGATTTTTTTTTAAATTTCCATAAATTGAAAAATAATACACAATTGCTTTGTAATAATTCATTAAGTTTTTCAATTGCAGCGGGTAAGTTTTGGCTCAACGTGGCAGCCATTTTATTTGAGTGACATCTGTCAAGTCTTTTGTTTATTATTAAGTTGTTTATGGCAAATCATTGTGGCAAGTTACACGATTGAACACCACGTTTAAATGATAAAACTTTATTATCATAATGAGTATTCGTAAACGCAAACGTTGCAGAACGCGAGGCAGTGTATTCCTCACAGTACACAAGATCATGATCTTTCGCAGACTTCAACTTTGCGAATTTTGCGTTGAGACTTGAGCCTGCACCCGTACAAGATCCAACTGAACCAGGAAATCAAAGTTCAAGACCATAGCCCAAGCCGTTTCTTTGCTGACTGGGCTTCGAATCGTTTGGAAGAGGACCCCAATTTATGCCCGAAAATTCATTTTTAGCCAAGAGGTGCATTTTTGGATGAATGGCTGTGTTAACAAGCAAAATTACCATATATGGGAGGACACCAACTCACGCGAGGTTCACCAATTAATAATGCATCCCCAAAACGATACCGTCTTCTTTGGAATTTGGGCATGCAGTGTATTTGGTCCGTACTTTTTTAAAAACGACTTAAGTAAGGCCGTCATCGTCAATAGCGAGCGCCACATAACGATGAACCATATGGACCTAGACGACATGTAGTTCTAGCAGGACGACACTACGTGCCACACAGTAAACGACACGATTGACATTTTGCATGTAGGATTTGAGAGAAAGGTTATCTCTGGCAGGGGTGATGTAAATTCGCCAATAAGTTCATGCGAATTTACTCCACTAGCTTTTTTCCTGTGGGGTTTATTGAAGCCGCAGATCTATGCAAATAAATCACAATGGACCGATGCCCTAAAGGTGAAAATGACACAGACCATCGCTCAAATTCAGCTGGATCTATGCGGAAGAGCTATTGAAAATTGGACCGCTTGGATCCGTTCCACCGTAAGATGCCGAAGCCAGAATTTAATCGAATACATTTAATTTGATCAAAAGGTCATTACTATTTTTGTAATTTAGTCCTTACAATTCATCGAACTACAATTTGCCATAGATTTTCTATGGGATTGAGATCTGGGGACTGTGCTGGCCATTTTAACACATCAATTCAGAGAACAGAGACGTACTTCTGACAGCAGGAATAGATTCAGGAGACGCCGTCCTGGACGATGACTTCTTTGTTGTCGATGATCCGCAGGAGGAAGTAGAGGCCGTGGGGGCTGCTTTCTAGCAAGTGTACAAGATGAATCCTAGCATTCGCCCTAATCACGACCTGGAGAATAGAGCCCTGCAGCACCACTTCTACCTGCGTAACGACATAACGCAGTGATCCAAGAACCTCGGTTTTACCAGGTTCAATGATGAAAACTAGGCAAATGCCATCATCGCCGGAAAAACGGGACTAACACCCTTTTAGTCACGAAGATAGAACTCCAGGACATCGATTCATTAAAGAAACAGGTCAGCAGGTGTCGATGATATACCCAACATTGTATACTACGACATTTGCCTCAGGAAGCTGTGGAAATTTATACCACTCTGTTTAACAACGTTCTGAATAATGCATATTATCCGGTCCGTTGGAAAACAGCTATGGTACATCCTCTCCCGAAAAAGGGATAGGACAACTCCAATCTGGAGAATCTCCAGTCGATAAGTCTTCTACCGAAGACTTCTTCGAGAAGGTTATAAATAGAGCTCTTTCCAAGTGGGCTGAGAACAACAAAATAATTCCGGATAATCAGTTCGGCTTGAAGGCGGAACATGACACTCTTCATGCTGCGTCAAAGCTTGTTTCTGATATCAAGTGGAACAAATCTAAGAGACAATGTACGGGTGCTTGTCTGGTTGACTTGGAGAAGGCCTTCGAAACCGTATGGTTAAAGGGTCTGTATCTAAAGTTACACAGACTTGGTCTAAGTAAACCACTGTTGTATATGCTTTATGATATACTTAATGGTAGACGGTTTATTGTCAAATTTTGGCAATGTAACATCTACCAAAATCTTTGATATTAAAAATGGTCTTCAACAGGGAGCGGTTAACTCGCCGACCTTATTCAGCATTTACACCAGTGATCTGATAGCAAGTCTGACTCAGGCAATAGCGTACGCTGACGAACTAATTGCGTACAGAACGGCCCCAAAAATTGAGGTTATCAGGTCACTTTGCAGGTTGACTTCGACAAGATTCAGCTATATTGGGATGACTTCAAGAAGTTGAAATGCGAAACTATTCTGTTTAGGACTCCGCTGTACGGAGCCTCAAGGGATACGAGAAAGAACTGGCCAAATTTAGTGATCGTTGGACCAAATCGACAGCCACTGGCGAATTAAAGTGTAGTAAAGTACTTATCTTGGCATCTGGTTGGATCAGTACTTGTATTTCGACAGACATATGAATGCTGCTCTGGCCAGAGCTAGGGGAGCTTTTGCCCTGACAAAACAGTTGTTTTTTAGCAGACGTGTTGACAGCAGCGTGAAGGTGATTTGCTACATGGCCCTTATCCGGCCGATGAACAGAACACCAGAGTAGGAGTACAAACATTACTATTCCAACCAGGTTCTATACAACAGGGCCAACATAAACAGAATTGATAATTTTTTGATGAAGCTTGGAAGGGATCATATTGTGAAAGTGATATCGTCGACTAACAGCTTAATTTTTGATCTTACTACCCCAACAATTAGTACTACGAAAGTGCACGTTTAAGTGGCAACATTCCGCCCGAAGCTTTTCTCTATTTAGACAATCGAGGGCTGATACAAGATAGGGAGGCAGTTCCGCTAATCTACCACTTCAGCCGTAAAACTGTAGATAGGCGACTCCTTTACAATCGAGACGTCCTCGCACTGGATGGAGCCGAGTGCCTTCGGTTTAGGAGGACTTTCCGATAGGGACTAAAGAAATAGGGTGAGACAGGAAAACCAGTTTTGGTGGCTTTAAATTGAGAATGTCATTTAAAGCTGGCTAGAGCGTTTGGTCTTGGCCGGCTTACATAGGTTTAAGGATTAGGTTAGGGACAGTCAGTGTGGCACCAACAAAAAATATATATATAAAAAAACCAAAAAAAAAAACAAACAAAAACACAAAAAACAAAAAAAAAGATTACTGTTGCTGTTCTAGTTTTTCGGTAGTTTTAAGTAGTATTATTGGTTTTGGTTAGTTTTAAGTAGCTTAAGTATTATAATGGGTTACGGTTTTTTTTTTAAGTTTTATATAAAATAAAAAATAATAAAAAAGATACCAAGTTTTCTTTTAAATTTTCTTGGTTTTAGATTAAGTTCTTGTTATTTAGTATTAAAACTGTTCTTAGGTCGGAAGGCAGTAGATATAAAAAAATGGATTAACTTAGAGCACCCGCATAGGGCCAGTATGATATTTTTTAAGTTTTTGAAATTTAAGCAAGTTTTTTTAAGAAATTTTGTCTAGCTTTAAGTTAGCTTTAAGATTTTGATAACATAAAAAAAACGATTTTCTTGAAACCACATCTTAATCTTATTGGATGTGTAATTTAGTCGTTATGCTCCGAAATATCGATTTCAGAGGAAACTGATCCTCAACGTGTGCAGCATTACATTTTGCTATTTGGTGGTTCGGTTACATTAAATTCCCTGAAAAACATCTCCACACCATTAGCTTACCTCCTCCGTTTTTCACAGTAGTTTTGGTGTAACGCGGATTAAGTGCTTCTTTGGCTAGTCTGCAAAACACGACGGAAACCGTCGGAATTCTAGCTCCTTCGAAAAGTGCACCTTTCTTCTTTTTCTGTTTTGGTTTATATAAAAGCCTTTTTTACAGCTTTAAAAGATTTTAGTCCACAATCAACAGTTTGAATACTGGTAAGCTTGCCCGTGAACTGAATAAAAACCCAATTAACAGATTAAACTGCACTCGTTTACCAACACGTTTAAATGAGCTATGGATTTTGTAGTTATCGGATTAACCTTTCTCTTTCAATAAGAAAAAAGAGAGATAGCAATATAAATTTGCTTTTATTTTGACCAACAACAAATTGTGTTAATCCTACGTATTTTATATTTTTAGAATCTTTTTGAAAACTATTTGTCCATCTTGTTGTCTTTTCAGAAGTACTTACACAATGCATTACATTTTAGAAAAAAATTAACAATATTTATTTAAAATCTTAATTTTTGAGTTTTAGTTCCTAATGTTTTGGCCAATACTGTAAATGTGTAAATCTGAATATAAAAGAAAACTTATATACATAGATTCAGAACTCGAACAAAAATTCAATCAAATCTAGAATTGAGAGGATGCTGATAAGTGGAAAAATTAATAGGGCTCCAAGGATTGTATTGTTCGAAAATAAGTTATTACAGAGGCTTTGAATGAAAAGAACAAAAATAAAATGGGCGTCGAAATAACGAAGAGAATAGTGTATCTACATGCCCTCATTACAAAATTAAACAAAGAATTTTAAAACAAAATATGTAATTTCTAAACTACAAGACTTTAATTTTGGTTTGGTTTTTAAGAAAATCTTAATAAAATGTATTCTAAACAATGAAGAAAACATATTTGACACCATTATTTCGAAAAATAATTCGTCTTATAGTAAAAAAAAGTTTAATAAAATCATTTTAACTGTAATCTCCTTTGTTAAAATTATATGTACAATATTTTATTTGTACATATATTTTAAACTTTATTTTAAGATAAAAGTAGAAATCTACGGATTTAAAAAAAAAAGAACCAGCAGAGATATCGTTTTTAAGTATTCATGTGTGGTGTAATGCCTTTCTTCAATATACATTAAATGTTTTGTTTAAAATTAAAGTTTCAATTTAAAGTTAACGTTATGCATAGTTAATACAAATTTTCAAAAAATGTATGGGTCTTGCGACCCAAGATGATAACGTCCCATTGTTGAGCATCTGTCGTTATTTCTTAAAGTTTAACTTAATATCAATAACAGTATTATTATTTTTTTTTAAATAATCAACCGAGATTTATAGTCGAAAACCTATTTTTAAAAATTGTAGTAGCTTTTTGAAAGTTTGTATTTTCATTAAAAAAAATAGAAATTGGATTAATATTTTGCAATTGAAATCAATACTTTTATTTATTCTCAAGATATTTGAGCCGGTTATCACTTTTCATTAATTTTAAGTGGTATTTTTGAGGTGACAATTAGTTTTCAAAAGTTTTTTTGATTAATAATAAAAACGGAAAAAGATTTTTTTCGAATTTATGCATCTATTGATGATATTTTGTTTAAAATACATTTATTTGAAATCGATATGTTTGACGCTTCTTAAATCTAAAAACATGGCCACTTATCTGTATACACACACATACATATCTCTTAGAATGTCTTTTCTTAAGATTCTATAGACGTAACAATGTCAAGAAATGTGTAAATTAACTAACTAGAAATTATACAATTTTCAAAACAATTTTTAACGTTTTCGATTCGTAGTTAGATATAAAACTAATCCATTTTGGTTTCTTACTGAAATAAAAACCTAATTTGGTTTAACGTCTTCAATATAAAAACAAAAATGATTTTTTAGTTTTTAAGAGCACAGAAGAAAAGTCACACAACAGATTCTTTATTAATGTAATTTTTTAAAAATATTATATCTGCATTCTCATTTTAAACGTTTACATTCCTCCAAAAAGTTTGGAGTCTGTTTATAACAATCTCTCCTTGGTATTAGACTATCATATAAATTTGTCCAGCTCTGACACCGATATTTTACTTCTAGGTGATTTTAATTGAATACACATTGACTGGATCCGAAGATGAATCCTGCCTTGAAATCTATCCTTCTTTTTCACAATTGGAACTATGTCTTCTTGATAAAGTCCTTCTTATTCACTTACAGCAAACAATCTTTATTAAAAACTCAACAAAAATCGAATTCTCTCTTCTAACGCTATTAGTACTCTTGTTCAGGAATTTCTAATATTGATAAATATTACCCCCCACCCCCTCTTCTGGTCATTTTTTTTACTTAAGTAATCATGTTACTGAACACAGTATTTGCTTTAATTGCTTATATAATTTTGATTTCAGAAGAGCTAATTTCCAGCTATTGTCTGAAGATTTAACCATTTCTGGAATTGCTGATACACTAGCACTTTCTAACATTGACGAAGCAGTTTCAAATTATTACAAGACCCTTAATTATTGTTTGCAAAAAAAATGTACCCTTAAAGAAATCAAGAAATACAAACTCTAGCCATCCTTGGTACACAAAAGAAGAAATAAGGCATGGAAAACATATCTCAAAACTCTGTCTCCAATCAACTTCTCTTTTTATGTTGAACTCTTTAACCAATTTAAGTCTCTTTCTTATTTTGTATATGCTTGTTATGTTCCTGATATGGGCACATCTTTGAAAGAGAATCCTAAACAATTTTGGAATTTTGAAAACTTAAAGAAAAAATCAGATGGCTTTCCAGTCAACTTCACTTACAAGAACCTTTCGTTAGATAAAACTGTTGATATCTGTAACGCTTTCGCAACAAATTTCCGTCAGTCATTTATTAATAGCCCTGAAGAAGTTAATGACGTATATTTTCATAATCTCCATCCCTTTTCGCAGACTAGTTGTAGACGTCACATACCTGTGCTACAGAGTACCGCCCTTGATCTTTTATCTGCGTTGAATGGTGACTGCTCAGCCGGTCCCGATGGTATTCCCCCGATATTATAAAAAGTGTAGTAATGCTTTAGTTGACCCCTTTACGTTCTTATTCAAACTGTTTCTAAGTAAATTTCCTAGTATATGGAAGAAGTCTTTTATAAATTTTCAAGAAAGGTAAAAAGGCATATATAATAAACTACAGGCATTACAAAGCTTTCTTGCATTCCTAAACTGTTTGAACAAGTTGTTTGTAAAAGTGTACAATTTTTTAGTAAAAATGTCATTTGCGAACAACAACATGGTTTTGTGAAAAAATGATCAACCGTTTCTAATCTCCTCACATTCTCAAACATATGTTCAAACGCCTTAAAACAAGGTTATGAAGTTGACTGTGTATACACTGACTTTTCTAAAGCTTTTGACCAACTAAGAAACGGAATTATTATTTTAAACTTAAGGCTCTTGGTTTTCCACCATTTTTATTAGCTTGGATTAAGTCATACCTTGAAAAAAGATCCTACGAGGTAAAATTTAGAAATTGTCATTCTGAACCTTTCGTTGCTCAATCTGGTGTTCCCAAAGAAGCCACCTTGGCTCTTTTCTATTCATTCTGTCTACTAACGATGTATCATCATATCTACGCTCAAGTCCACCCATGATCGCATCCTTTTACAAGCTGACATTGATAGTTTCACATTTTGGTGTGGGAAAAATAGCCTTTCACTCAACCCTTTAAAATTCCAGACGACAACTTTTACTCAAAAACTAATCAGTAACGTATTTGACTACTGCCTATCACAGCAAAAACTCTGTCGTGTCTCCACATTTAAAGATTTAGGTGTTCATTTCTGTTCGAACTTAGAATTTACTCATCACATTTATTTTATTGTGCAAAGAAGTTCTATGCTTGGTTTTATAAAACGCTGGGCAAAGGAGTTCAATGATCCCTATGTTACTCTTTCTTTGTATAATTTCCATGTTCGTCCTCATCTTAAATTTGCTTCGCAGGTATGAACTCCCTATTACGAAATTCATAGAAAACGTACTGAATCAATTCAACATGATTTCATTCGCTTTGCCCTAAAGGGTCTTCCTTGGGATGATCCTTATGATCTGCCTCCCTATGAACATCGTATTCTGCTTCTTCCAATGCAATCTCTCCATCAAAGGCGTGTCAATAATGACTTAGTATTTTTTCGTCAACTCATTAATGGTGAAATTGGTGTACCTTATTTGCTATCTTGTGTACATTTGAATAACCGAGGGGGATTCTCCACCTCCACACATTTGATTTTAAACATATTGACTTCCATAGAACTAACTATAGGAAGAATGAAGCCTTAAGTCGAATGAGCATTTTATATAACTTAAACTGGCCATCGATCGATTTAAATTTAATTAAGGTGGGATTGAAATCATTGTTTAGAACCAGTGCTCCACTATCGTAATCGTTCTGATTTTATTTTTTGTCCTGTAATAGTTAATGTTAATTATGTTTTGTATTTTGTGCGCGTGTTAGGCTATAATTGTATTATTTTTTACTAACAACTAACACATGCACTTATCATGGAAGCATTAACATTATTTAGGTATAAAAACAACTTTAACTTCTCTCCATGCCGAGGGAACATGGGCCAGGTAAAAACAGCTGGTAAAAATTGCCTCAAGGATTGGTGCAATTATATCAGAAGTCTTTTGTAATTCAGCTGGCACTATTCCATCTGGTCCTGCAGATTTAAATGGTTTGAAGCTGTCGAGAGCCCATTGTAGCTTATCCCTTGTGATCAGACCTTGTGGATACGTTGTATTTGAACTTGAACGTATATAATTGTTGCAAGTTTCGGTAAGAGAACTACCAAGAAAGTGAGTGTCCAATAGTAAGTTAAGCGATTCATTACTTGAATTTGTCCAGAAGCCGTCTGCATTTTTCAAGCAGCTTGGCATAGCTGGACTAGTTGAAAGAATTTTCCGTAGCCGAGAAGTTTCTTCTATCATGCCACAGAAGGACGGCCAAGAAGATAGCTTGGATTTCCTTAGTGCCTTCTTGTAGATTTTTAGGGATTCTTTGTAAGATTCCCAGTGAATAGGCTAGTCTTGCGGCTTTGGCCCGGTTGAAAAGTCTCCTGCATTTTTTTCTGAGCGAGTCAAGCTCTGAGGCCCACCATTGTGGTTTCCTCTTTTCTCTTATGTGTATAAGTGGACACTTGGATAGCAATCTATTCTTAGCTGAAGTAAGGTCATTAGAGAACTAGATAGTCTAGGTTCTAGTAAAACCTGTAATGAGTTCCTATATGAAGCCCAGTCAGTTTTCCGATAGTTTCGAAAAGTCAATAGACTCGGGTTATCATCCACATTAATATTTAACTGGATATATCTATGATCAGAGAACGAGTGTTCTTTGGATACTTTCCAGTCCAAGATCATATGGTGTATAGTATCTGAGGCAAGAGTTATGTCTAAGACTTCTTGTCGAGTTTTAGTTATGAACGTTGGTTCATTTCCAACATTACTTACTAAGAGGTTAGTATCAAGAATATAATCAAAAAGAGACTCACCTCTGTCGTTGATATTCGTACTGCCCCATACAGTATGATGAGCGTTACCATCGATCCCAATAATTAGGCGGATCCTTTGCCTTTCCGCTTCAGCGACGACTTTCTCCAGGGTTTTTCCAGGGATAGGGCCAAGGTGGTCATGCCCAAGATACGCCGATACCAGCTAAAAACTTCCTTTGGTTGTTTCCAGCCTAGCTACGGTAGTATCTTTGTCACTGAAACGATGGAGTAAAAATAAATTAATGCTACGTTTCACTAGTATGCAAGATCTAGGTTCACTTTTATCTGTCACACAAAGTGTGTGTACCCAGGAGTCCTGAGTCCTCGAAAAACGGATCCCACAATCCATGGCTCTTGGTTCAGGACAATGTCTTCCCCGTTTCTTGCCAGACGGAGAAGAAGGGAGGCCGAAGCCTTTATGGAGTGTTGGAGATTAATCTGTACTAACTTCAGCATTTTGACTACAATTAGGCAGATCAACCTCCACCACGGTTTTGTTCTGATCCTCTGAGTCTGAGGATGAACCCAAGATTTCGTTCTCGCTCAGAAGGATCATGTTAAGGTCGTCCTCAGTCTCTATTAAGGATGGACTGTCTACGACTTTTGTAGAGGGTGGAGTAGCGATTGGAGAGGGCATGGGTGCATCATTACCCTCTGTTAGGAGAGAAGACGACGTGCCAGCCCCACCAACCACTAGTTCACCTTCGGTTGTTTTTGGAGGCCCGCTTTCCGCGTTAACCTTATCTTTTCATAGATTCGAATTTTAATGGATTCGGAGCCCTCGTTTAGGGCAAGAGGAGCCAAGGATTCTTTATTGAATACCACAGTGTCACTCCTATAAAGACCCTTCACTTCCTCTAGCTTGGCTATCTTCCAGTTATGCGTCGGAAGGGACGGGTTGCAAACTCTGATTATCTCGAGAATGTCCTCGATACCAGCAGGTTCGATTGGTATCCAAATGCGAGCTCTAGGTCTGTTAGGAATGTCTTCCATAGCGACAACCTCGAGCTTGGCACCTAGCCAAACTTCACCTAACCGGCTGACAGCAAGCTTGTATAGGTCACAAGACCTCTGCTCGCCACAAACCATGAGTTTGACATGGCCTTGTTGCCAACCCCCATCGCTTATGGAAGGAAGTGGTCCTGGAAGCTCCCTCAAAATGCTCAAAAAGCCACCCGAGAGCTCAACCTTGACCAACTGCCAACGATCAGCCGATATTGTGCCATCATAATCGCTCCTGTCAATGACCGCAACCACGACTTTGCCCTTCGCGACGTCACTGAAACTGGATTGTTTCTTGATGGGATTGAGGGGAGTGCTGGTGTTGTGCACCCGAGGCCGTTTTGGTGTCGGTACGGCCCCCTCAAGATTCCTTTGGACGTAGAGTCCTTATTGGACTTTGTTGTAGCAAGAATACTTTAAGCCCATTTTACGCTAGCGGTTTGCTGCAGTGTCCTATCAGCCCCTGATGTTGCACAAGAGGCCTTTAAGATTTTCGCTGCTTGCGCCTTTGTCTATAAAGGGTTTTAAAGAGTTTTCCATTTCTAGAAGTACTCTCATTAGTAGTGGTAGGGCCATTCTTCACAACCCTGCCACTACTGAAATTAGGCATCGCTAGCTTCATATTCTCGTTGCTACAAACAGCAGAGGAAGGTCCATGGCTAGCCACTACTCCCTTCTCTGTGTTGGCCACAAGAGATACGGTAGCAGGCTTTGACGCCAAGCTGCCGCCCGGTCCTAAAGAGATACCGGTCTGATTTGTTTTTTATTTTTGTTTTTGGTTTTGTTCATTTTGGTGCCACGAGATGCAAAGAAAAAAAGGTCCATCTGCACAGAGATTCGCATGTACAGATAAGGCTAGTTAATCCGGAGGTCGCCAGGTTTCCCCCCAGCCAGGCTAATCATCTGCACGGGTCGTTTAACACCTTAGATCCAGCCCAATAAAGATGAGAGGTGGTTGGAGAGGAAGAGAAAGGGTGAGGAGTCAGTTGATGTTAATTTATCATTCTGATGTTTGAGGAAAAGATTGGGATTCGGTAACAGCAATTAAGCTAGGTTACCTAGAGTGAGAAGGAGCATACGAGATAGGAGCGCTGCTAGCTTTTTCGCCATTACAACGTGGGATGTGGGATGGGAGTTGGTGACATAAACGTAGGCTGGTATGCCTTGTTTATATGGGAATGGATGATGATTCTGGGAAGGTAGATGGATAAGAACGTCCTTTAGTTTCAGGACTCATCTGGAGAAAATTCTCGAGAATCATTGACATTACTCAGCTTCTACAACTCGAAAAATTCGACGTTCAGAGTAGAAGAAGAACCTCCATTCTTACAATGAAATAAAAATCTATGGAAATCCTTTGAAAATACACGTTTTTTAAAATCAAAACTAAGCTTTTTATGAAGCGTTCTTTACATTAGCTTTCCCATCAAGGGTTTTTTTAATTATATAAATTGTACCACCAATATTTTTTAGCCACTCAATAACTGTTAATTTCGTTTGGAACTAATCTATTTTCTATTAAAGCTTCCTAAATTGAATTATATCCTTATCCTGATTGCATCCTTCAAATGCAATTAAATAGAAACATCTCACTGATGATACCGTTAAAAACTTAACTTTTTCCAAAATCAAATTATTCAACTCGTTGTCATTTCAAATCTTTGATGGTACAGAGAAGTTATTTTTTTTTTAAATATAATTTTTAGAAAACTTCCATTTAATTCGTTTAGTGAACTTTTGCTCTAGGATTCGTTCTGACAGTCATTCTCATCAACCAGAACTCTCAGAACATTCAACTCACATGAGTGTCGTGGTTCATAGGTATACACATACATACAGACATGTGTATAAGTTAACTCTGATGCTTAAGTCTTAATTACAACGAAACTTTGTTAACTGACAAACTATTCATTAGAACGAGTTTGAGTATTACGCTTCGATAAATCACCTAATCAATCGAATTACAAATTCAGACGAGTTGATGTAGCTTCTATCTGGGATTACCTTTACCTCACAAAAAGGTAAAAAGGATGTACGTACCTAGGTATAGGAGTATCATCATCATCAGGAACATTCCTTAATTGTATTATCTCGTATGGGATAAGGAGTTACTTATACCCTACAAAACACCAACTTAACTATATAGATGCACATAACAGGCAACGCTCAAACCCCTATCCTAAAAGGTTTGTCAGTGATATCATTATTTAAAATTAAACCATATAAACAGATGCCAAAGGCTATCAGCATACAGCACATATCTGGTATTTCAAAAGCTAAATGTGGATAATGGTTAAAAAGGATCTCTGGGGGGTGATTTTGATGGAATGCGTGATGGAGTAAAGAGTCCTTGGTACTTTATTAAAAGTTGCCTTGACTTAGTTTTAAGTTCATTTTGTAATGCTCTTTTATTCTGATTTCAAATCCTTATTCTCTTCTATGTATACGATGCCATCAACAAATCACATTTACGTAAAATGCTTCCATCATTCACATGTACTTAAGGTACATCGTTTGCTATACGAACATATGCTCGAATTCTGATACACTGTAGTCAATCTTGTTCTTTAGATTTAAATCCTTGAAAAGAGCTTTTCCATTTGCAATCAAATGGGTATGCAGAATTGAAGATATCCTTGAGGATGTGTGTCGTTGTGTAAGTGTATCAGCAACAAGCAACAATAAGGACTTGGCACATTAAGAAGCTTCTGGTATGGTGATGGCTGATGAGCTATTCTGTGGTTTGATGGATTAAGGTTAAGTCGTCTATATAGTTACTTGGACACAATGCTATGACATTTTATAATATAGTTGTTGAGGACATAGAATTTTCATTTATAAGGTAAAGCTGACGATGTACGAGTAAGTAGCATAAATTTTGATCTGATGAAGGACGAAACCCAGAGTGGTGATGAGTGTGGCTACTCCACATATGTTATAAGTGAAAATTGTTTAGAAATAAGCCATTTTAATAATTATTGCATCATCGAGTACTTTATTAAAGGAATTCAGAATACCAAGAGACACAGCCTTGTATTCGAGGAAGAGAGCAAAATAGAAGTTCCCATTATCCAAATTTGATTTAAAAAGATTTTCCTAAAAATCTGCAAATGATTACTTTGGTTCAAATTGGACCAAAACACGTTTTCAAATAGTTTCATGTCATTTCGTCTATTGCTCTTACACCCCTTTTTTTCATTGTCATGGAAACGCTGAACAATTTTAGGCTCTAGAAATATTTTTAAGAATGATATCTTTTTAATTACCAGCAGTATTCTTTTTGTAGCAAAAGGTCCGCTGGTGTTCCCATGGTTCATCTCATAGAACAGTGAAACAAATTTGTGCATCGTTTTGTAGAAAGTAAGATTATTATAATTGATATTTCAAAATAGTAGATATAGTCTAGAACAACGTTGAACGGCTACAATAGCAAAAGATCGCAAAATCCTTTGCCCACCCAGTTACAAGTTACCTCTCTTGAAGTTCTATACTGCCAACACAATGTATCGAGAACCAGTGGCACCATTGCCAAGATGCAATCAGAGAAGCCGCCTCTGATGTGCTGGGTTTCTCAGAAGGCAAAAGAGAGAGCATGAGAAGCGTGCGGTCGAAGATGTTGAGACGTTTAAAAGCAGTAACGAAGTTCGAAAGTCTTATGAGCAGGTGAAACGAAATTCAAAGTCAATAACCCTAGAACCGAAGGCTTCAAACACAAAAGTGGAAATATCATTATGAAATCGCAGTCAATGCTGACGATATTTAAGGACTACTTCTGTATAACGTCAACGTCGAACTGAACTCCACTGTCAACAGGATGATCCATTCAACATAGACAACGAAAGCCAACAATCCCGTCCTCCCGACTTAGACGTAGTAAAGATTACCATATCTAAGCTGAAGTACTCAAAAAAGCTGGAGATAATTTGGTAAGGAGCGTGCACCAACTTGTCTGTAAGATTTGGTCGGAAGAAAGCATGCCCGATGAATGGAAACTCAGTATTGTTTCCCTGATTCTGAAAAAAGAGAACCTCTAAAATGTACCAACTTTAGACGAATCAGTCTTCTAAACATCGCTTACAAAATCTTCCCTGCCGTAATATGTGAACGTCTTAAGCCCATCGTCGACAAACTCATAGGTCCTCATCAGTGTGTTTTTAGACAGTCGATCAAATATTTACATTACGACAGATCCTGGAAAACCCCAAGAACAGAAAAGAGAGACTGAGCATTCACCATCTTTTCATCGATTTCAAGGCCGCATATAAAAGCATCTACATGAACGAGCTGTAAAGAGTCATGTCTAGTTTTGGCATCTCTGCCAAACTCATCCGTTTGTTCAGGATGTTCATGGAGAATTCACGCTGCTCCAAGGTTGGAAACAACTACAGAACCATTCGATGTCAAAAAAGGTTTTAGACAAGGTGATGCCCTGTCATGCGATTTTTTTAACATTGTACTTGAAAAAATAGTGCAGAGCTCCCACGTTAACACTTTATTTTTAAAGTCTGTCCAATTACTACCATATGCTGATGACATTGACATAATCGGAAGAATTCAGCGTGATGTCAATAGGGCTTTTTTAAGTATCGAAGCAGAGGCTGCAGAAATGGGTTTAACGGTTAATGAGGGCAAAAAAACGTACATGTTGTCGTCAAAAAAGGACTTACAACACCGATGTAACGTCTCGGTGAAAACATCACCATCGATTAACGTATCTTTGAAGTAGTTAAGGACTTCGTCTACCAGCTCTGAGAGCAAACGAAGAAAAACTCTTGCGAACTGCTGTTTCTTTGGGCTAAAAAAGCAACCGAGTAGCAAAGCCCGCGACCAAAGTGTCGCTATATTTACAGAACCCTCCTCATTATCCCCATCCTGCTATACAGTACAAAATGACGGACTATGACAAAAGGGGATGAAAACACCTTGTGTCGTTTCGAGAGAAAAGTTCTTCGTGTGATCTACGGTCCCGTATGCATAGAAGGAGAGTGGAGGAGATGACAGGACTACGTGCTGTACGGGCTGTACGGGCTGTACAGCGACGTAGACTTAGCCATAAGGGTAAAAATCCAACAACTAAGATGGCTGGGTCACTTAGAGCGCATGGAATCCAATGCTCCGGCCCTGAAAGTATTCAAATCCACGCCCACAGAACAGAGCTGTAGAGGAAGGCCGCTGATCATGTGGCGGGCACAAGTGGAAATTGACCTCAACCTACTTGGAGCTCGAAACTGGAGAAGTCTAGCTAGGCACAGAGCTAGATGGAAAAGTTTGTTGGGTATGACTCTTGTTCACTGTACTGTAGCACCACCTTAAGTTAGTAAGTAATATAAAGTCCACCATCAAGCTCTCTTAAAGAAAGCAGGTGAATTTGGTATTGATAAATGTATTTGTCGTTGACTTAAAAATTACTTTTCGAACCGTAATCAAGTATCATGAAACTTTATATCCACAAAAAATACTGGTGTGCCACAGGGCTCCGTTTTTACTCCGACACTCTTAATTATTTTTATAAATGGTCTTTTGTCTATTACTTCTAACCCGTTTAGCTTATCATATTCGTTTTTATCAAGGAAACTTTCAGTTATAGGTATGTGCATAACAAACGACTTGTTGTATAGTGATTACATATTTGACATCACCAAAAATGCTGCTAAGTTTTTAAGTTTTCTCCGGTCATGCAAGAAGTTTTCTTACCCCTTCTGCCTTGATTAAAATTGTCAAAATAAGTCCGGAACTCAGGTATTGCCCCAATAACGTACATACTTTATACCTTGCCATTCCCTTCAAAAAATGAAACCGTAATACCCGTAGGTATGTGTTTATTAACTTTACCTTTGAGCCCAATTTCTTTCTTTAAACGAACTTCACGAATGTGGAATACCATATCAGGTTCATTAAAGTGCCCAATCATTAAAATCCAATGAGCATCGGTATTCATATATACCTTTCATAATTGTTAATACTTTAATTGATCATTATAAGTTTATTCATAGCACCTTTCGTGCTTCATATCTTAAGCTCTATGAATTCTATCTTTTAGGTCTTGAATTAATTATGTAGCATTAGCATAATTCTTATATTACACTTGGGACCCAAGAAAAAAAAGACTAAAAGACCAACGTTATAATTTCTTCCAGAGAAGTTGCTAAAGGACGACCCAAAAGAACATGGTTTTTACAAACTGAGGCTGGAGGAGTTTTACCAGTTTTATATTTAATTTCATTTATTCCACTTTGTTAAAAAAAAGAGTCTCGTTTGATTTAAAGAAATATCCTAGTTTAATAAGTCAAGTGTCAAAAGATGACGTTTTTAAAAGTGACAGCTATCGAAATATCGGGCTTTTCAAAATGAAATTTCATATCGCAAACCCCTTTGCATAAGAGAAGGTATTTCTCTTTCAATATATCCTCTTTTCTTTTGAATTTTAAATCATATACAATAATTCAATTGCATTATAATTGGTTTATTCAAAATGTATAACATATCTATGGTATGGAAAAAGCATCGAAATAAAGCCCAAGGGAAATATTCCCATCATAAAACCACAAGAGAGTAATGAATATCCAATTTCAACTATCCATCATTTACCATACAATATTATGTGTCTATATGCGATGTTGTGCTTCAAATGTATCTTACTTCTGACTAAATATCTGATGGAATGAATGAATATGAATTTTGCCACCAGGTATACTATAAATTTACCCAAGTATTCCATCGCATGAATGTTCATGAGATAAGCCACTATTCCTCTCATATTCATACCCATAATAAGTCCGTAGGGTTATTTTCTTCCTTGGAAAGTAAAATACTGTACTACCTGTACTTTTGTACTGGGAAAAGTTTGAAACGATGAGTAATTACCCTGAAAACCTCAGATTAGGAATTGGGTTTTGTTACTTTTAACATACCTTAAAAATATTCAAGTAAGGAAATGGTAGAAATTCGCAGGCGCACTCTTCAACAATTTTTCTGAACACAAATGGTCACTTTAAAAACTGTAAAAAAGGAACTTAAACTTTCAATGTAGCATTTTTTAAAAATTTAAGGAGCACACACATTTTTTCCTTGCCATTACCCGCATCAGCATTAAAAGGGCATCATGAAGACTGCACCAATAAGCTCCTGTCATTTTAATCACTCTACGGTTTTTTTTTGTTCCATCTACTTGCATCAGCACCACCTGTGGCCATAGTCCAAATTATATTGCCGTATTCCGCCATGATTCCAAGCCTTTTGCTGTAAGTCTTTATCCTCAGGAACAGTATCCCCAGACCTCTATGCAAGGCACCTATGAATTTCCATAAAGAATATTTATAATTAAAAAATAAAAATCTCGCAATTTTAATTGTTCTGAAGAATTTTACGGTGGTTACAGCTACGCTGCGAGTATACAGAATGAGCAGGTTCAGGTCTTCATGTTCCGGGTCCTGATGGCAACTATAGTAAGGTGTGGAACTATATGTAGTTGTGGAAAGGTACCTGAGAACTACTGTACGGATGGAGAATTGCATTGCATTATGCATCACCAATGAGCTGATACTCTTCCACATGAATTGGCTGATTTTACATGGCTCAGTGGATTTTTTCGCCGCTTCCAACTCCACCGCTGCCGCCAGAAAGTGTAATCATCTTTTATGCTATAAACTTTTCCACGCAACAATCCTTTGTCGAGGTTAATGTGGAAAAAAAAGACTAAAAAAAAGCTCAAATACGAGTACACAAAAACAAAAACGGAAATTTCCTCCAAAGGCCAACTGCGGAATAATGAATGCCACAAGAAAAGTCGGTTAATTACACTCCATGATGCGAAGACTTGAAATTGTACGTACCGTACATAGATATACTCGTACCTCGACATAGGTACCTTTATATTATATGATATTAATTGAAGAGGTCATGGTGTGCAATTTTGCACCTTTTGTTCTGTGATAATAAAACAAAAAAAAAAAAACTGAAAAGCTTGTGGGATGCTGTTAAGTTGGGTTGGGATGGAACTTTGTATTATTCTCGCTTTTGTCTATAGGAACAGTAACAATTTTTGGTACTACAAAAAAACATTCTAGCAGAAGCAGATCTCAAAACAGCGTTTCCACTCTAAATATTTTTTTGTAATTTTGTATTTCAGTGGCTTATTTTAACTTTCATGAAAAAATTCAATCTTGGACGTGGAACCAAAAAATGTTGAGTTTTTTTTATTTTTTCAACGGAAAAATCTTAACCATGAACGGGATTTAAGAACTGTTCCGTGGTTTAACACTACTTTCAGAATGTTTCAACTTCCATAATTACAGTTCATACACATCTGAACGGCAGTTAAATGAAGCTTCCATAGGTTTTCCAAAAATAGTTTTCATTTTGTATAGTCCGCTGTTTGGGTACATGTGACTTTTAAACGGTCATCTTTTAAAATATTAAAAAAGTTGAAAGTAGAAAGTTAATAGTTGATGATCTTTGGAAGAGAAACTCAAGACATTGGAGCTCAATCATGAGGCTGAATTTTATCTGGTGAACTATTAGTATGGGAGGCGGCGGTCAAGGTGCCTACCTCATCGAGTCAATGGAAAATTTGGTCATTAACGAATGGTAAATGACACGAAGATTACAAAACCGCTGGTCGGACAGACTTTTTTCGGGACTTTTGGCCGCAAAATGGCCACTTCCGGTTGCGATTTTTGGTGTTGGGGTATACCATCAGGTCAATGGAAAATTAAAATAGTAGTTGGTAGAGATCTGGTGGGAGATTTAAAATCATTTGGTCGGACATACACAATCCGGGACCAACCCTTTGTCCGACCATCTCAAAAAACGGTATTTTTAGTGTTGACCCACCTCATCGGATCAATGGACAAATGGGGTATCAAATGAAAGCTTGGACCGTCTACTTCAAGAATCTACTGGTCGGACAAACTTTTCATGGGCCAAACATACGTCCGACCGCATTTTCCCCAAAAATATGCTTTCATCTTTTTTCATTTTTTTTCAACTCAATATCAAAAATTTTCAAGTGAAAATTTGTATCAGATAAAAGTTAACATTGTCACCTTAATAAATTATATAAAAAAAGTTCTAATACAAATTACAAAAAAACCATAACAAAATCTATTGATAATTTTTTTCTCAGGAAATTGCATTTTTTTATAAATTAAATAAATGACATACTTACCGACGAACTATCTACTTCCAGCAGGGAAAAGTTAATCCAACTTATTAATTAAATGTTACACATATGTACATATGTCATTGTCTATATAGGGATTATTTACTTTAATTTTCAAATGTAAGATGAATACATTTGTTCAAAAAAGATATATTATAAACATAATATCACATATCAATACATAGAATAAAAAAATAAACTTTGCATATATCCCAGTAATTATATTAAATTAAAATTAAGAAATATTGTCTTCATCAGAATCTTCCTCACTCAAATATTCTTATTCTACTTCTTTTGCGTTGTTTTTTTATGTTTTTAAAAAAATTATCTACCGACGACGTAATTTTAGAAGCATTATATGTTTTGAAACCTTTGAAATCTAGCTTCATTTACACTTTTTATGTTCATATGTGAAGTAAAGTTTTGAATAACTTTTGTATCTTTTTCCAGTAAAAGATCAGTTTTTTAACTCAATGCTTCAAAGGCAGATTGATAACAACCACTTTTTTGAAGGATGTCTAGAGGTTTAGATTTTCCTTTTCTAAAAAAACTGGCAGTATTGTCGCAACCTGTAAAAGCATGAAATGCTGGTAGCACAGCACATAAACTCACTCCCAAAGTCAAAGCGAGTTTCTTACAGTTAATGCAATTGAAATTATTTCTTTTCGAGCTGCCACTCGCTAACCAAATATCTAAATCCTTGAATTTGTGCATATTCCTCAGTAAAATAACGAGTGTGTCTGTGTCAGATGCTCGAATCATAATGTTGGAATTGGGTTTTGATTTGCTTATATGGTAAATTAATCTGGTATCGGCTTCTTCATGGCTACAACAATATTCATATTTCTCATGTTTAAATATACATTGGTTTTGAACTTCATAGGAGAAACATTTGTCATCTACCGTCAAAAAAACTTTTTTGTCTCCAAAAATTGGAATCAATTTTAAAAAAATTTTACGAGTGATTCTTTAAATTTGAGGTTTTTAAGGCATTTAACAAAATCATCTGTTCGTTTTTGAAGTGGTCCCGAAATCGTGAAATTTGAGACTTCTACTTCATTTCGAATGCAATGTTCAGAGTCTTTGATGGATGGGTGTAAATAGCGGTCAAAAACAACACGCACTTTTGGGGCATTCGTGTAACATACCCTTGTTAAAATCATCTCGGATAGTTTGTTAAATGTTTGAGGAACTAATGACGCTAAGAGATGGATTAAGTAAAAGCCATCAATTAATTCTATATCTCTTTTTAACGGTTGGGACGGAGAAATTCTAGATTTTAGTTTCTTTGCCAAAACAGCTTGGTCAGTTTTGTGCATCTCACCACTATAGTGACAAAGGGCTGGGGGGCTGGAGGCAATGGATATGATAAACAAATCTCCATGTCAATTTTTTTTTCTAAAGCTATTGCTATTAGTCTCCCAAAGGCATCCCGTTCCATTTTTATAAGACTCTGTTTTGTACCATCTCTACTTTTTGATATTTTTTTTAAGCATTCTGATGCGAAGTTTAGAGTATTGTTGCGCTTTAAAGGTTTCTCAAATCGATCAAAGTTTTCAGAACACTCTTCAATAAATGTTATTTTTTGTTTTTGCCCTGTTTCATTCACATTTAGAACAAAGTCATCTGTCTGTTGACTTGTCGCTCTACCTGTGTTGTTATGTTAAAAAGAAATTCTTTTCCCAAGTTTTCATCAAAAGGATTTATATTTTGTTTGAAAACATTAACGATATCTGTTATTGATTTCTTGTCCTTTTGAATTCTATTTCTGGCAATTTCATTACATATATCATCAGATTGTCCGATTTTTATTTCAGATAACATTTTGGAAATAATTTTTGTTCTTACGTTATGACTTAGTGCCCAGCGTAGTCTTGCTGAAATTGAATTTGAAAAATGAATAACACCAGTCAACGAGTTAGCAGCATCCACATTAATGGTTTGTTCGAGAGTTAGGTCAACTGGTGACCTAGCAAAACTTTTTGCTGTACGCCTTATACCAAAAGCACCAATCCTAAATTCGTTTATTAAATTAGAATTTTTATTTTTAATTCAACTTAATTAGAATAAAATTTTAATGTCCACCTTGCATAATTAGGTTGGTTAAACACAAAAAATAAACTGGAAAGTTCGAAAATAGAATCCATATACATTTGCAATGGGCTTTGAAAAAAGTGTTGTCAATCATCAATGAATTTGAAACGCACCTAAATTAATGAAAATATTATTTAATGTAGGGCTCTCACTTATTTGAATTTGCATTGCCATTTTTGCAACATTTGAAAATTAAAGTAAATAATCCCTATATAGACAATGACATATGTACATATGTGTAACATTTAATTAATAAGTTGGATTAACTTTTCCCTGCTGGAAGTAGATAGTTCGTCGGTAAGTATGTCATTTATTTAATTTATAAAAAAATGCAATTTCCTGAGAAAAAAATTATCAATAGATTTTGTTATGGTTTTTTTGTAATTTGTATTAGAACTTTTTTTATATAATTTATTAAGGTGACAATGTTAACTTTTATCTGATACAAATTTTCACTTGAAAATTTTTGATATTGAGTTGAAAAAAAATGAAAAAAGATGAAAGCATATTTTTGGGGAAAATGCGGTCGGACGTATGTTTGGCCCATGAAAAGTTTGTCCGACCAGTAGATTCTTGAAGTAGACGGTCCAAGCTTTCATTTGATACCCCATTTGTCCATTGATCCGATGAGGTGGGTCAACACTAAAAATACCGTTTTTTGAGATGGTCGGACAAAGGGTTGGTCCCGGATTGTGTATGTCCGACCAAATGATTTTAAATCTCCCACCAGATCTCTACCAACTACTATTTTAATTTTCCATTGACCTGATGGTATACCCCAACACCAAAAATCGCAACCGGAAGTGGCCATTTTGCGGCCAAAAGTCCCGAAAAAAGTCTGTCCGACCAGCGGTTTTGTAATCTTCGTGTCATTTACCATTCGTTAATGACCAAATTTTCCATTGACTCGATGAGGTAGGCACTTTTACCGCCGGCTCCTGGACTATATGTTAATAAGCAGAATTGTATGCGTTTGCAGCTCGGAAAATCGAAAAATTTACTGTTGAAAAGCCTTTCTATTTATTAACATTTCGCTGTTTAGTGCGTTTCCTTGGCTAGTGGTTTGAAAGGATTTTACTTTGCAAACGAATTTAGAAATACTAAATTCATTTTAAGATTCAAAAAATACCTATAAATAAAATAATTTAGGTGGCGCAACAGTGACTTACAACTCTCAACCATTCTTGTGTGCGAGTAATGTTGTCAGAGATGGAAGGGACCTCAATGACGTTATTCATCAGCTTTTTCACAGTGAGTCTTGATCCAACTGATCCTACTTTTAACTGAAAATTGTCAGGTATTAATCCAGGCAATTCCAGTGAATTTAAAAACTCCGTGGGATAGTTGACTACGTCATCCTGGTTCATAACGGAGTCAACTGATTTAAAGGAAACCATCTGTCCTAGAAGAAATTTCTGAATGGTCGCATTGAGATCCTCGACATCTTTATTTTTCGCTGCCAATATTGTTCGTTCACCCAGCCAATTATTGTTATTGAACTTCTGCGCTATATCTGGGAAAAGACTCTCCTCTTTTGAATCTGTGATGTGACAGAAATCTGTGGCTAGTGTGATGAATCCAGTCGAGGTGTCCATTGCAACTTTATCATTTCCAATATCTAACAACTGCTTCGCAAACGCATTTGCAGTTTCATCATGTTGCAAAAATAATCACATGTTAGTTGTTAATTGGAGTGTCTTTACGTACTGCCATAAATACGATGATTTTAGGCATGCATTTAGTTCATCAGCAACAGTTGATCGGGGAATAACTGGAAGAGTTTGACGAAAATCACCTGACAACAGAATCATGGCCTCACCAAAAATATTTTGGTTTTCACGAAGATCTTTCAATGTTCTGTCCAGCGCCTCCAGTGATCTTTTATGGGCCATTGGCGTTCATCTCAAAAAATGTATTTGCATACCTGCAGGATCTTGACCATTGCGCTATTTTTGGCGATGTTGCAAATTGGTATTTCGGTGATTTGCAATATTGTAATTTTAGAAGACACAGTTCGTCCGCCTTCTAGCTGAGTCGCAGCTATTCCAGATGAAGCCAACGCTAGAGCAACATCATTTAGCGATATGATTCTCGCCAAAAGCAATGAAATTAAGAACGCTTCTCCAGTAAACCAGATCCACTGTTCTCAGCTTCTATCAAAGTGTCATACGCAATTCTTTGTTGTTAATTTAATTGTGGAACATTTGAAAGAACTGTTTCGGCCAATGCTTCAATGTCGTACCGTTGTTCCCTTTACAACTTGTGGTTTAATACATCATGCATATGACGATTGGGTGCTGTCATTCCCAAAAACGACAATACTTTACTTGCTACCAATAAACACATACATCTAACTTCTATCATGATCAATGTCTCATTGCAAATTTCTTCAGTCATTTGTAGTGTAGGATTCAAAGATGAAGATATTACGGAATCCTTGAGCGTATCATCCAAGTGCGAATCGTTCTCAAGTAAATGTTATAGTTGGCATGCCTCACGGTAATAGTTTATAACATTTTTTGTCGCGTTCGAAGACTATTTCCATAGATATGATTGAATTTGAACTTTATGCAGCGGTAAATAATTGTAAATTGACTCTTTGACGTTAGGAACACACCTTAATTGATTAGACAACAGTGAGTGATGGAATAGCAATAAAGTTCAAATTGGTTTTCCAGGAAATTATTCCATTTTTTCGCACCTTCCCTAAACTTCAACGAACATTTCAAGACTAAGAAAAGATACGAACAGCAATTCAATTTTATAAATAGATAAAGATAATGGAGTAGTATTAAGACAATATAAAAGCTATTTAAAAAAAAAAAAAAAAGGGGATGCGACCCACACTGATGACTTCCCATCTCGTCTGTCGGTTTGTCTTGCTTAAAAGTTTGTCTATATGTACTCGTATCAATTTTTACCAAATTTGCATTTTATTTTTCGTAGATTTTTTTATGAAAAAATGGACTGTTGGATTTTTATATCAAAATTACTGAAGATCGAAAACAATATTTTCTGTAAAATAAAATAAAAGTGAAGCCAATATTTTTAATTTTTGAAAAGCTATTTGAGTCGAAAGTAAATTTTTACCAAGTTTTAGTATTGTTTTTTTTAGAGTTTTATTTTTTTAAAAAAAACTGTCACTTCGATTTTTTTTCAAAATTGTATCGAATGTTGAAAACATAATTTCTTATAAGATAAAATTAGTTTCAAGACAATATTCAAATTTTTGAAGAGATATTTGACTCGAAAATCAATTATTACCAACTTTTGTTAAATTTGTTTAGGTTTTTAATTTTCTGTATAAAAACTGTCAATTCGATTTTTTTCAAAATTTTACTTAATGTTAACAACAATATTATTTGAAAGATAAAAGTAGTTTAAACCCAATATCTACAATTTTTGAAAAGATATTTGAGTCGAAAATCAATTTTTACCATATTTTATACATTTTTTTTGTAGGTTTTTATTTTTGTAAAAAGATTGTCAAATTGATTTTTCTCAAAATTTTATTAGATGTCAAAAACATTATTCTTCGTTGCTCAAAATTGTTTTGCAGATGAAATCATGTTTTAGTCGTAAAATTTTGGAGGTGACAAATTTTTTTTTCAGTTTTTTTGATTTATAAAAAGACCGTTAAATGGATTTTTCAAAAAATATACTTCTTTAATATCACGTTACAATATATTATATAAAATTCAAGTCAAGTCTCTAGCGTTTTTGGTTCGTAAGATATTTAGGGTTAACCAAAATTTTCACCTTTTTTTCCAACTGCTATGGTAAAAAAAAAAAAACAAAAGCAATTTTCTTGAGAGCCATTTCTACATCCTTCTTTCTAATTATCTGTATAACAAAATTTATTTGAAATCGATATCTCTTCTGGTTCTTGAGCTATGGACGAAACGTACGTACACACGCACGCACAGACATTTTCTTAAAATCTTTTATTTCGACTCTAGGAACCTTGAAACGTCGAGAAATGTCAACATTTTTAATTTGACAAATCGGACACATTACATTAAGTTCCTATGGGAAGTTAAAAAAAAAAAAACAAAAAAAAATTCTCACAAACGAGAAGTGTTAGATCTTAACGGAAGTATAAAAAAATGGTGCTTCCTATTTTATTTTATCCGTTTGTTATGACAAGCGCAAAGGATCTTACTCGGCACAAAAAGTTCATCCCACAAATACCAAAGGTCAACATGGTAATACATCTGGTAATTAAAATTAACCTTTTCTTAGTTTTTTGATGGCTCTAGTTCAAATACGATTTAACAATTAATCTATTACTTCAGGTTTTTGAAATACAAACTTTTTTAATTCGAAAAAAACGTACATATTTTAGGAATTTGAGGAAATGTATGAATACGTTTTTTATATGCAAATCATGATGATTTTGCAAATCTACAATTTCTTACTTCAATATTCCAATTCAAAATTTTCAGTATCTTTTCCAAAAGATCCGCATAAGTTGTAAGTCTTCACCTATTATGCATAAACCTTTGAAGAACAGTGAAGCAATTATGCTAAAACGGTAACATTTTTGAACTTGTAGAGAAATTAAAGACTTAAAGTTAAAACAGTATTTTTTCGAAATAGATAGTCTTAGTTTAGTTTTATTGACTTCATATATTGTTAGTTTATCTTAAGGCTAGGTTTAGACGGCGACTATTCGATTCGATTTTTCACACGAGGAATAAAGTTTAAGCTGAGTAGTTTACCTCTGAATTTAAGGATTGTACTAACTTTGCGTATGGTGTGATCGGCTAAGAAGTAGGACTTTTTTCCAAAAAAGTGGTTAACTTTACTGTACTAAGCTTGATGATTCTGCTTCGTCAGTTAACTAATCGCACATCCTGTCTCCGATTTTCATCAACAAATCATCAAATTTCGAACTAACCGAAGAAAGGTTATCTTCAGTTGATATTGTAAAACTTGTTTAGCAATCGTTTGCCGTTTTTAAAATATATTGTAAAAATACAAAAAGAACTTTGAAAACGTTTGTATTTGGAATCACTACTAAGAATAAACTAACTATTATTCCAAGCCATAAATCTTTTACATTCAAGGTTTTTCAAAACTTAAAATAAATTTAAATAAAGTCATCTTTGGTGGGATAATCGGGAAGAACGGCCTGCACGACAACACTTCCGACAACGGATTCAGGCTCTTAGACTTTCCTGCGGCGCGAAATGTCTTGGTAGCCAGTACGCGTTTCCCACACCTCAACATCCACAAAGGAACTTGGACTTCTCCAGATCAATCTACCGTCAACCAGATTGACCATATTGCGATCGTCGCCAGACACGCTTCCAGCATCATGGATGTACGAACTTTCCAGGGAGCTAACATCGACTTGGACCACTACCTCGTTGTAGCCAAGGTAGCACTTCGGATTTCCAGACCCAACGCAAGAGATCGCCAAAATCTTTTTCCGACCGAATTGCAAGTAACCTCTCTCGAAGTTCTCTGCTGCCAACACAATGTATCGAAAACCAGTGGCAACATTGCCGTTAAGGTTGGAAACAGTCAAACAGAACCTTTCGATGTTAAAAAAGCTATTAGACAAGTTGATGCTCTGTCATGTGATTTTTTTAATATCGTGATTGAAAGAATATTGCAGAGCTCACACGTCAACACTAGAGGCACTATCTTCAAAAAGTTTGTCCAATTACTGGCATATGCTGATGACATTGACATAATCGGAAGCGTGATGTCAATGGAAAAACAAACAGAAAGCAACACCAGCGCTGAGATCAAACGCAGAATAACTTTTGATAACCGCTGTTTCTTCGGACTAAGAAAGCAATTGAGTGGTAAAGTCCTCACTCGAGGGACCAAAGTGTTGCTATGAAAGACGCTTATCATCCCCGTCCTGCTATACGGTGCAGAAGCATGGACTATGACAAAAGCGGATGAAAGCACCTTGGGTCGGTTCGAGAGAAAAGTTCTTCGTGTGATCTATATTATACCCGTTTTTAGGCTCTCTTTAGAATTTTTAGAATGGTTTATTTTAAGAATTAGATTCAATAGAAAAATTTTGAGGCGAGATTCGAATTCAGGATATGTTAATCCCTTAGAAAGCATTGTTCTTTATGAACACCAAAAAAAAAACCAACGTAATTTCGTCTACCAGTATAATTTTGTATTGAAAATTTAAAGTAAAATTTACATTTGACTTCATTCAATAGAATGATGCTTTTTGCCCCACCTTGTTTATCTGAACATTATTAGAAATCAGGTAAAAATTATTATCAATACCTGTTAGAAGCCAGGGTTGTCAAAGTTAAAAAAACAAAAATCTTACGAAAAAGCCACATTTCAAAATGTTCCAATATTTAAAAGCAAACAAGTACAAAAATCAAATAAAATTACTAATATTGTAACTTTGATATCAATTACAATATGTAGAGTTGCTTCTTTTTAATTCAAAACTATATTTTTTCACTGACTCTATTATATACAATTTATTCTATCAGATTTTTCAGTCCCAATATAAAATTTCAAATCACCAATTTCGAAACATTTGGCAACCCTGTAATAAGAAGAAAAGTTAGTTTTGTTTTTATTCTTGCTGATTGCAAGTTGCTCGTTGACGAATAAATTTATTCTAACGATATTCACTCGCAGCCAAATAACCTAATTATTGTTGTTTTAATTTTTTGTTTAAGTTGAGTCATTGCCTACCTTTTTTATGGGTAACAGCTTTATTATTATTTTTTTTTTCTAAATTATATTAACACAATTGTGATATGAAAAGTTCGAAAAAATGTTAAACTCCATGAAACAGTTGTTGGGAATATTACTGTGTTGTTATTTGTTTAATTTATTTATTAAAAATAAAAATTATTCAATACCTTGAAATTTCTAAACAATTTTTGTTTCTGATATAAAAGCTAAATAAGAATTTTCTCATTCGTATTTTGTTAATCTGAAAAATCATTTGTTTCATTTATTTAAATATGTTTAGTTCAAATTTTGTAATATTTTTCATTGCTTTGTTAGTTATTTTAACTGAAATTAGTTGTGAAAGTGATACTCGAGATCAATGGAACCTAGAAGATAATATTCTTATAATACGAGTTGATGGTGAAGATTTAAGCATTCCAAGGAGATTACATACGAGAGCAGTTAAAAAAGATATTATAATTGTGGATGAACCAAAACCTATAGAAAAACCATTGAAGAAACGTGGAAATCGTATTTTGTATAATATTTAAGAAAATCATTTGAGTATAAGAAATTAGTTTGTAAAGAATTTGATATGGAAATCTATTTATTTATTTAAATAAAATTTAAACTGGAATTTTCGTGTGGTGGCTGATGCGCAATTTGTTTATTAACTTTATGAATAAATAATTAAGTTGTGGTTTTTTGTTTGTTTTTTTTTCATGTGTAAATTGGATTTTCATAGCTTGTTAAGTTATAAATAAATCGATTGCCTTGTGTGAGAAAAATATAAAATATTACTCTACTTTTGCAAAAGAATTTTATAATTCTAAGCTTAAATCTCATAATTGACACTTTTGAAATCAAGTTAAGTTCACAAAACTCAACAATTTATAGTTTTTACCAAAAACAACGTGAACAAAATTTTACAACAACATTTTTCAACGAACAAAATCTTGAGAACAAATAAAGATGTTGACCTCAAATTTATTTAAATTATGTAAAATGTTATTGATAAAATCTTTAAAAATGTGTGTGACAATCTTATAGGCAGATTAATTTTAGAAATAAAACTTTAATTTAGTTTATAAGTTCTAATAAACTACAATTTTTAAATTTCTGTAATTTTTGCATACTTTTAAAAGACAATTTGGACTATAAAAACAAATATCAGGTAATCTGTTTCGAGCACGAGAACAATTAATATGGGTTGGATCAAAAGCTTGTTTTCAGATTTTAATTTTTTTTTCCGAAATATCTTTTAAATGAAATAACCTTTTATATATCAGTAATAATAAGCATGTATCAATTCTTCGGGTTTAACTTCCCAAAGGAAGTTATTGTAATCAGTCCTTAAACAATCAAGGATTTTAAAGAGATGTCTTTGTGTGAGTTTGTTAAGTTACGTTCGGAATCTACATCTCAAGAACTGGTGAAGATATCAACTTCAAAAAAATATTGTTTTAGAAATAATAACATTAAATGGTACAGAAGTTTTAACAAAATGTTTGTTGCTTTTTTTCATATCTATTTCTAAAAATATGACTGCAAGTATCTCGCGAACCAACAACGACTTCAGGTTTTTGTTTGAATGTTTGCCGAATACAAATTCAAAATTGTATGCATCAGAAAATAACGTTTTTGATGTCCGTTAGGGATATTGCTTTTTTTAAATATTGTTTTTTAACTTTGAATACAATTTTTAGAGCAAACAATACTTATTAGAATTTGTAAAAACACTGATTTTCGTCTCAAATATCTTGAGAATAAATGAAGGTATTGACTTTAAAATATTTCAGCAGGTATATGCAAATTTTGTTTATTAACGTAGGAACGAATTTTCGTTGAAATCTTATCTAAAACAGGCTTATTTTACCTTAAAATTATTTGTTGTTTTATTTTTTGAACTGAAATATGCTTAACAATGAATAGGATTTAAGGTCTTTTCCGACGAAGACACACTGGCAGTTGACACAATATCATTTCTGCTTTGTTGTCATTATCATGGTATCACAGTGTCACATCTTCAGAATGCCACAACATATTAAAACAATTTTAAGGCTTTACACCACTTTTTTTACCACTACTTTTACAATTCCCACAATAAAAATTCTTAGACATTTGAAACTCCATCTTCTAAAGAGTTTTCCAAGAAATAGGTTTCATTGTAACCTAACCTTTCAAAAGTATATTCTGGAATCCAACATCTGTCATGCTAAGTTTTTAAATTGTTTCGCTCGTACCTCTGCTGTAAGTGAAAGTCTTGTCGAAGACCCGAATGTGTCGATTCCGTTCTCAAGAGTAGGGACTGTCTCGCGTCACATTGTGGCGTATTTTGAATATGGATCTACACTTCATCCATATAAAGTCCAGCGAATATAACAACTGAAGCCAGATGATAATTCATAACATCGTAGATACGTCGAATGGGTGCTTGAACACAGGCGATGGACGACGATTTTTTAAACAGAACTTACTTCAGCGACGAAGCACATTTTTCACTCGGTGGGTACGTAATTAAATAAAATTATCGTATTTGGGGTTTTGAAAATAGGTAGTCAAGTAATTGAAGAGAGGCCATTGCATCCACAAAAAGGCGCTGTTTGGTGCGCTCTTTAATACGTAGATGTGATTTTACTTCATTAAAAACGACGATGAAACGACCTTCGATTCGGAGTGTTATGATAACCGACTTATTGCAGAACATGACTTGGAGAATATGTGGTTATAACAAGTCGGAACCACATGCAACACATGAGAGACATTTCCTAGCCGCGTAATTTTTCGGTGTGGTGATATCAACTGCCCAAGATCGTGGTTATGCGGATACGCGTGTTGGTCATTTAAATGATGTAGTCTTTCACAGTAGCCTTTTTCTTCTACTCTGAAGATTGAACTTGTCGAGTTCTAGAAGCTGAGTAAGGTCAATGATTTTCTAGAATTTGTGTCTCATTCCACCTTTCCATTCATTGTAGCATGTTCCGATAAAGGAAGTCTTGTCCTGGCTTAAGGAAAACGTGATATTAACATCTGATATCCGTATTTTCTCAGATAGCCTGGCCGCTATCAAATCTCTGGACTCTGTCTCTACAAACTCTATAACAGTCCATAACTTTCGATCATCTCTAATTGAGATGGCGGCAACAGTTTGTCATCTTCCAAATAGTATTCACCTTTGCTGGGTGCCGGGCCATAGAGACATTCCAGGTAACTGTAAGGCAGATGAACTCGCCAGGAACGGTACAGTACAGCCACTGCTACCACGTTTGGCAAGTACTGGCATGCCAATCGCTACCTGTAAACTGCTGCTAATGCAAGACTCTGTGAGGAGGGCAGGCACGAGATGGAACAACATCAACACGTGTCAAGTCACAAGAAACATCTGGCCAACACTGGATTTAAAACGTTCAAGGTGCTTGCTCTCTGTAGACAGATCGCATATAAGCTCGATAATAGGTGTCATAGCCGGACACTGTCTAATAGAAAAGTACACCACGAGACTACTCCTATTCTCAAATGACTTTTGCAAAAGCTGAATGGAAAAGGAAGAAATGGTTCTTCATCTTCTCTGCACATGCCCTGCACTGGCTCGAAAACGCAAGAATTACTTTGGAGAATTCTTCTTTAACGATCGAAACGATCTAAATCATATCGGTATAATCAGCCTCTCACGTTTCGTAAGGGACTCAAGCTGGTTCCATTGAGCTTAGGAGGAAGCCTTAAGATTCATGTGGGCCATTAGACTGGCCTAAGTGTGTCCGTTTCCATCTTGGACAGCCACTATAACCTATCCTAACCTAACCTTTACACATTTTTCAACATTGAAGAGCCCTAGAAACTTAATAAATGGTTTTTTTAGAGAAATGTGCACGTGTATTCGTAGATAAGTTCCCTTGTCCAAACGCTGGCGAGCCTCTTTTCGTCGGCCATATCTCAAGAATCAGTAGAGATTTCGACTTCAAATACCTTTTTTTATAGATAATAACACCAAAAGATGCAAAAAGAATGTTTAAAAAATGAGTTGGTGGATTTTTTCACCATCATTATCATCGATAGTCGGAATCTGGCCTTGTCCTCATACATCAAGTCGCTCTTTGTATTACTATCGCGAGCCGACGTCATCCAACTGCACACCTTGAGGCTTTTTCTTTCCATAAAATAAACTATAAATGGCTTTCCGAGCTGGTTCCTCTTCACTCAAACGAGCTAGATGCCCAGCTGAATGGAGTCTGCTGAGCTTAATTTTTGTAACAATATCAAACAGCGTTCAGTAGATTGGATATAGTTATTGATTGAAGTGTTTCCGGAATCATCCTTCCTTACATAAGGGGCAACAATTTTCCGAAAGACCTTCCTCTCCAAAGCTCCTAAGAGATCAGATTGCATTATACTAAGCATCCAGGTTTAAGATCCAGATGTGAGTACTGAGCAGAGCAGAAACTTAAAAGTTTTGGTAAGGTTTCTGGATTAAAAAAGCTTTGACAGACTGAAGTAGGCTGCTGTTAGCAACCACCCAAGTATTTGTCTCCTATGTTGTTATAAGCTGCTACTATTGACCAAAGGTATTTAAAGGATTGCACTACTTCGAATTCATACTCCGCTACATTGATTGTTTAAAAAATTGTTCTTTTCGCAGTCAACACCACGCAGATTTTGAACCGCCTGCTCGATCTGGGTGAAGGAATCGTGTACAGCTTGTTCGATTCTCCTTATAATGACGATGTCGTCTTCGTTAGCCAGTATCTGGCTGAACTTGGTAACGATGGTTTCTCTTTATGACATGTCTGTGTCGCTTTGCTTTTTCCAAAGTAATGTTAAATAGTAGTCAGACCAAACCACCCCTTTTTCGGAGTCCATTGTAAATGTTGCTTATTATATTGGTCATGGTCAACCTAAATAGTCGTGTCAATTTATTTGCGATGCGAAATTCTCTTATGATTTTGTATATCGTAGGTGGCCTTAAAGTTTATAAACAGATGGTGAGGAAGATCTACAATTCTAGACAAGTTTCCATCCCCTGCCTGAGGGTAAAAATCTGATCGGATGTTGATTTGCTTATTTGAGACTTTTTACAGTCTTTTCGACCTCTTCTTTTCTTCGTGGCGGTAGAATATGTGCTTCTTTTTAAAGTGATTAAGCCCCCACTTCTTCAGTAAGCTGACCATTTAGCAATTCATTAAAATACCTTTCCCATCGCTCCAATATGCCAGCAGGGAATGGTAATCAGATTTTTCTATCCTTCCTTGCAATTATGTGGAGCATGGTGTATTCTAAGACATGTTTCGGGCGAATTGGTAGAACTTTCACACCAGGTGTAGACCTCGATATTGGCTTTGTTCAAGTTCACAGATATAGTTTCTTACTATAAAAAGTGCAAACATTTGGTTGGCCCAAATATCTCTCGAAATAATTACGGCTACGAATTATATTTAACTTTATATTATGTATTGTGACGTAATACCAAATTGCTATAGATTCGAAAAAAAAATAACCTTACCTTTTTTTTATTAATCAAAAAAGCTTAAAAAAATATTTTCCAAAAAAAAAGAAGCAATCGTATTGAATCCAAAATAATTTTTAGAACAATTGAATTGAAAGTTCTTTTACAAAAATTAAAACCTCAAAAGAAATACAATTAAAAGCTGGTAAAAATTAAATTTTGTCTTCTGTATCTTGGCCGCAATCAGGGATATTACCGTCAAACAAATTGTATCTTATAAAAACTTTGTTTTGAACATTCAATACAATTTTAAGTAAAATCAAACTGTCGGTTTTTTGATAAAAAGTACAAATCTACATAAAATATTAAAAAAAATTGTTATCAATTAATTTTTGACTCAAATATCTTGGACAAAATTGAAGGTATTGAATGTTGTTGAACCTCATCAAAAAAAAAAATCAGATATTGAAATCAAACTTATTTTAATATATGCTAAATATTGTTGTTAGCTTTGAGTAATTTTTTTGAAAAATACAAGTAACAATTTTTTTTTAAATAAGAAAACCTACGGTAACAACAAAAAACTAATAAGAAATGGTTTTCAACTCATGTATTATCGGCTAGGTTCTACATTTCACTTTCAAAATATAAATTGTAGTTCTGAAATTCACTTTCGAAGACAAGTGAACGCACTTGGTAAGTGAGAAGTTGCAACTTCTGCTTTGTAGTTGAGGGAACGGACAAAGATTTTTCAGCACGCCAAATGTATTTTTAATATCATTTCAAGTAAAACAATGTTCTCTTAAAAACTGACACATTCAAAAACAAATTTTCACCACCAGGGTTTTTCCCAAATTATACTATTGACAACTTTTTTTCTAAATTATTATTTACTGATATAATGTATGTCAGCTGTAGTGCCCGTGACATGATGGTTAGTGCGATGGACTGTCATGCGAGAGGTCTTGGGTTCGATCCCTGCCTATGCCACTTAAATTGTTGTTCACCTCAAGCGAGGAATTGACAAATTCTCCAAGAGTAATTCTAATCATGAAAATTGCTTTCTCAAATTTGCCGTTCGGATTCGGCTTAAGACTGTAGGTCCCTTCCATCCCTGACAACAGTACTCTCACACAGGAATGGTTGAAAGTTGTCAGTCACTAGGCCCTAGTTCTCAAACGGACTGTTGCGCCATTCAATTTGTATATGTAAATGTAAATGTATATCAGCTCCTTGAATTTCATTAGAAGTTATTTCGAAAATTACTCGAAGTTAAAAAATCGATCCAAATTAAAAACTATGAAAACAATTTCACACGATTTTCAATTTAGATTTCAATTTCATTTCACTCAATTGTGGGAACTTAGTTGTATGACAACAAAGAAAGATATTGACTTCAAGCTTTCTTTTTTTCTTATTCAAAATAATGTTATTAATATTTTGTTAAACTTTAAGAAAAATCGAAAAAAAAGCTGCAGTTTTTTGCATCATTACATTTTCGAGTATCCTTGTTTAATGCCTGCACTCACCGGGTCACAATTAACTGCATAGGACTTTGAAAAGTTTAGAGCTAACTTAAGTTGTTAAAAATTGCTAGTAACATGTCGGCAGCACCTGCTTTAAATCTGCGAGTCTTAATTCAATAGAGGTTTTCAAATAGTTTACAAACCTTTTGCGATTAAAACTACTTCAAACCTAAAAAACTAATTTGAATATAGGCAATATTTTGCTCAATTGGTCAAAACTTCTTCCATCATGTGTGGTGTTGAAAACAATGACCACAGAAAAGCTCCCTTTACTATTCTCCTGCAAACACCGAAATTGTTATTTGAACAAAATTCTATTTTTTCTGACTTTAACTTTATTAAGATATCAACCGCGATTATTATGCTAAAATCGTTTCAATTCAGCCAAAATTTCTCAAATATTTTTGTCTCTACTTTTTCCAAACCAAAAAAATAAAACATACCCATAATGCAAATTTTTCAGATATTTTCCTAGCAATTTACTTTGTAGAACGTTCAGCAATTTCTATTTGTTTTTTTAAGTCTTAACCAATCTGAAACGTTTAAGACAAAAGAAAAATAAAAAAATATAAAGCATTATAACAAAATGTGATATAAGAGAAAAGCAATACCGAACTTTTAAATTAAAAACAATGCTTTATGATCCTTGAAATTTTATTTTCAATTGGCTTTTTTTTCTAGGTCCCCCTCAATCACCTTCGTGACTTGCTCTAAGAGTCATTGGCATTTTGTATTATTTGGCCTGGTTGTCTGGGAACGTAAAAGTTACATTTTCTTTTATTTTTCTGTCCTCCTTTACCTATAAAAAATAACTCCAAGAATTTGAATTCGACATTCAAAGAAGCAGACGGATGAAGTCAAACAGTTTAGCTTCCAGTTAATTCCCCCAAGTTTTTTTTCTTTCTTTCAATTCTTCCTTTCGACAACAAGTCCTGTTTTGGATATTTCTCCCAATTCGAACCCCCAAACTCATCGGCCTCACCCTGCTACCGCACATCAGTCGATATTTCGTAACTGATACCAATTTGTTGACAATACACATGGTATCTGGGAATTCAATTGTCAAATCATGCGTAGATTGTAATCATAAAATCCACTGAGATGGAACGATGACTTGGCTGGCATTGGCACTGGCTCTATGGCAAACAACCCTTCGGCTTCTATGTCGTACACTCGTGCCGTACCATGGCAGTTCCAGAGCTATGGAAAATTTATGACCCCCCAGAAAAGTTTATCGGGCCGAAAAAGCCATGTCTCCTTAAGTAAGTTTGGTTGAGTATGTTTTGAGCCATCATCAGCCAGCAGCAATGGTGGCAGCAGAGGCGGTGGCGTTGCGTTGGTTGCTTTTCTTTCTGTGTCAGTTCATTGTGGCCAGAAATTCAGGATTCTGTTATCCTTGTTGTTGTTTCATGATGATGGTGATGGCGATGGCAGCAAAAGCAAAACGACCGACGACGATGAAAAGAACAAAAATATAAAATCATCGAATATCGTACTTTCGAGGAATCCCAGAATCCTTACTCCGCCCAGTCACTCGCTCGTGGAAAAGTAGTTGAAGCAGCAGCAGCAAAAGAAGAAGAAGACTTTGATTTAGATGTTTTATACGTCTGCCAAAGGTTTATTGGCTTCGCATCAGATATAAGAGTTCGATTGGCACTCTGTTTTCTTTTTTTCTTTATTTTTATTTTTAGTTTAAGACGTTTTTTCTTTGTTTTCTTTGCATTTCCTTCCGTTTTTTTGTTTGTTTGATTGCATCCTTTTTGGAAAACGTATAAAAGTCCTTTTGTCTCTGCCTGCTTGGGTGCTTGCCTGTTGTCTTAAAAAGCTGATGGCATTTGAAAAGTTTTTGGTTTGTTGACCCTGTAAGTGCGATGTGAAGAATAAAGGTTCAAGTTCCCGCATCAATCTCCCGATGTGAATTTGCAAAATATCAGCAACATTGGAAGGACGAAAATGTTGTGAAATAAGTGGATTTTTTCTTGGCAAAAATGTTCACTTTTTTTTTAATTACGACTCCAAGAATGAAAAAATAACAAAAAAATCAACTAAGCATTTTTATTAATTATTTTATTTCACTTTCTTAATTAATTTGTTTATTTGATAAAGTTTCTAATAATGGCAGTGGTGTTCCTCCGCTAGTATTAATTCTATCCAAAATTGGAGCACAAAGAGCGACATATAATCCAGTGAGTATTACAAAGATTAAAAAAAAGAATAACAGAATATATTCAAACATTTTTAATTTAGGTTATTTTAAAATTAATAAATAAAACGAAATATAGAACTTCTTTCCTCAAAATAACGTACAATACTCATTTTATGATTCTTTTGTTTGAGGGTAAGCTTCAATAATAATTTAATATTAAGACAGTTTATTAAAGCCAAATGAGTAAACATTGGCTTAACCTACCATAGAACCATATGTGAACATTTTACAAATGATTAGACAATATTTAAACAAAAAAGTATGTTGACTTTTCATTATTTCGGTATAACTCTATATATGCATTGCATGTATTTCAAAATTTTACCCTTTGAAAAGAATGCAAGATATATTTTTGATTACTTATTTTTAGAAACGTTCCAAAAAATCAATATGAAGGCAGCAAAGCATTATGGACTTTTAACTCACTCATTGGTACAAAAGAATTTTTTAAGAATTTTAAGTTATAAATTCATAATACTTCTATGGAAGCTTACTAAATGAGCCAAAGGTTTATTATTGACTACTTTATGCAACCGTCCTTCCTATGTTAGCCAAGAAAATTTATAAGAGTTTTGAGGGCCATTATTAAAGTTGGAAAAGATTTTTAAAAAAAAGCGTGATTTAAAAAAAAAAAGAGGCTGGGATGCGACCCACACTGATAACTTCCCATCCCGTCTGTCGATTTGTCTTGCTAAAAAGTTTGTCTATATGTTTTTTACCAAATTTTCGCACTATTTTTTGTAGATTTTATTTTTTAATTACTGAATATTGAAAACAAAATTTTCTGTGAAATAAAATAAGTTTGAAGCCAATATTTTTAATTTTTGAAAACTATTTGAGCCGAAAGTAAATTTTTACCAAGTTTTAGTATTGTTTTTTTATAGATTTATTTTTTTTTAAAGAACTGTCAATTCGAATTTTTGAAAATTTTACCAAATGTTGAAAACAATATTTCTTATAAGATAAAATTAGTTTGAAGCCAATATTTAAAATTTTTGAAGAGATATTTAAGTCGAAAATCAATTTTTACCAACTTTTATACGTTTTTTTTTAGGTTTTTATTTTTTGTAAAAAACTGTCAATTCGATTTTGCTTAAAATTTTTCCTCATGTTGAAAACAATATTTCTTAAAAGAAAAAATTAGTAAGAACCTATTATCTTAATGTTTTTAAGAGATATTTGAGTCGAAAATCATTTTTTACGAACTTTTGTTAATTTTGTTTCGGTTTTTAATTTATTGTACAAAAACTGTCAATTCGATTTTTTTTTCAAACTTTAACTGAATGTTGACAACAAGATTTTTTGAAAGATAAAAGTAAATTAAAGCCAATATCTCAAAGTTTTGAAAAGATATTTGAGTCGAAAATCAATTTTTACCTACTTTTATAAATTTTTTTTAGGTTTTTTTTTTGTAATAAAAACTGTGAATTCGATTTTTCTCAAAATTTTATTAGATGTCAAAAACATTATTCTTCGTTG
The DNA here is from genome assembly GCF_945859685.1 of Eupeodes corollae. Taxonomy (NCBI): domain Eukaryota; kingdom Metazoa; phylum Arthropoda; class Insecta; order Diptera; family Syrphidae; genus Eupeodes; species Eupeodes corollae. The sequence goes on along the minus strand of NC_079149.1, from coordinate 28,035,268 downwards.
CACACAATTATTTTAGAGATGAAATCATATTTCAGTCGTAAAATTTTGGAGGTGACAAATTTTTTTTTTTCAGTTTTATTGATTTATAAAAAAAACCGTTATATTGATTTTTTTCAAAAAATATACGTGTTTGGTATCACATTACAACATATTATATAAATTTTAATTCAAGTTTCTAGCGTTTTTGGTTCGTAAGATATTTAGGGTTAACCAATATTTTCACCTTTTTATCAAACTGCTATGGTAAAAAACCACCCATGCAATTTTCTACAGAGCTCTTTCTGCATCTTTCTGCCTTATTATAGGTATAACAAAATTTATTTGAAGTCGATATCTCTTCTGGTTCTTGAGCTATGGAGGACGAAAAAAACGTCGCGAACGTACGGACGTACGGACGCACAAACGTACGTACACACACACGCACAGACATCTTTCTAAAAATCTTTTATTTCGACTCTAGTCACCTTGAAACGTCGATAAATGTCAAAAATTTCAATTTGACAAACCGGACACATTACAATAACTTCCTATGGGAAGTTAAAAATCCCTACATCCAACAAAACCCTTAAGTTAAAATTTAGAGTTCCAGTAAATAATTGAAAAAGATTGATTCAAAAATCAATATCGGTTGGCTTTTTACATTAAGGTGAACCTGATATGGAGGTTTTCTGAAATATTAAAAAGTTATTTCTGTCAACTTTCTGTTACAAGGTATTTGCAATGCGAAAAGGATAAATACTAAATGTTGGAAAACCAAAATTTGAAACATAAAAAATTCGCAAGTCCAATATCCCGAAAATAATATATACTTCAATGTTAATATACTCAAAATATGTACATCATCATTCTTTGCCTAATACAATAATTAAGTACAAATTTTGCTAATGTTTTTAGCTAATTTTATAGAAATCTAGAAGTCTTTCAGAAATAAGCTAATTGCTTAAGTTATATAATTTTTAGGGATATCATTTTGGGAATTACTTTTGAGATTTACAAATTTCGGGAATTCGGGTTTATTACGATTGTGGAATTTCTGTACTGATGCTGCTTCGAAATTTTGTTTGATTGACTTCTTTTGAAAATGTAGCATCATTGCATCTTCGCTAGGTTGATCTTAATCTTGTCCATGCTCACGTGATCGGACCTTCCACATTGATTTTTGAAACCTTTTTCATATCGATGTTATGTCTAGAGCTTACTTCTAGGGGCCTGTTTCACCAAACATTTTTCACTTGGTAAATAAATAATATCCTGCAAAGTAAAATTACAAACTAGTTCAAAAAATTCCAAAATTAATAGTTTTTAAGGCTATTTACATACATATTTCAAAAGTGGAAAATAAAATGTTTCACCAATTTAAAATACAGCATTGTAATTATTCGTATTTTGAAAAGTTGCAAATAAATCTTAGAATCTTGGTAAATCAATATGTATCATGAAACCGTCAACACATCCAGCTACACAAGGGAATCCTCCTTGGGAAACAATTTTTGAAGATGTGTCTGAACAATTTTGTGCTCAGTATTTAAAACAAACCCATCAAAGAAAATATTTGAAATTCTATGAATTATTTTGCAGACTGTTGCTTTTATGCTTATTCCGTGTATAGAATAGATGCAACACCGTGACATTGGGCTCCATTCCCAGCCCAACATAGTGTACATAAAAGTGGTTGCAAAGGTCTTATACACACATTCTTTTGGCTCTTGAATTGAAGTTTATATATTATTTTATAAAACACTAATTTCATGGTAGGTACTTTTCGTTAATCAAACACTAACTAACGGAAAAATTTTTTCCTTTATCAAAGCTTATTCATAGTTTCACTACTCTTTGGTCACTACTTTTAACCTGTTTGTTTTATTCATAAAAACTTTTCAAAAGAAACAAAATCAGTCATTTTTGACTTAATTTCAATAAACGGGATAAAGGATTTGCACTTTGTTAAGAAAAAAAAATTCGATTTCGAATGAACTTCGTTTTTAGCACGAATGGTTTATTATGGGTTCAGTTGTTTGGATTGTCCTCCTTTTCACGATACAAAAATGTATTATTAAAAATAAATGTACATTAAAAATTCGATTAAATGCTTTTATGCATATCCAGGCAGCTTTAATTTTTTTCCACGTTGCACCATCTGTTTTTTTTTTAACAACTTCCTTATCATTGAAAGGACAAGTCCTTTTTTATTTCGAGACATTTTTTTTCTTTTTTTATTTGAATTTTTCGACATCTTTGCACACCAAAACTCACAATAATTTGACATGTGCCCAAACTGATTAAAGTAAGTTAAAACTCAAAGTTCAAAAACTCTTCCCTAACTATGACAAAAATAAGTTTTTCTGGTCATCTTACGGAAATCTAAACATACATTTATGTGAAATATATATAGATGTGCAAAATATTTATCTTCCAAATTAGCAAAAAAACATAAGTTACCTGATTTGAAACAGGTACACGACTTTATCTGTACGAACTTTTTTACAAGACTTTGATATTCAAAACATTTGAAATCATAAACAAGAAAACAAAAATCATCTTTTGACTGCATTCCAAATTTTCCCGAACACTAAAGAGCCATCATTTGAGTCAATCATCTAAATTTTGTTAAAAGCTATCATTGAAAATTTCTATTATTGAACAAAAAGTGTCCTGATTGAAATCCAACGTATATTATAAAATTAAAATACAAAACAAGGAAACGATTCGTATAATTTTTTGATAAAATAATTAACTGTTCAGAAAAATTTATTTCTCCCCGAAAAAACAGAAAAAATGCATATTGATCAAATAATAAAGTATTATTAAGATTTAAACAAAAAAAATTGGTACCATGACATAAACCCAAGTCCAACTTTTAAAGATTGGCAATATTGCAATTTACAAAAGTGAAACTAGGCCAAGTCTCGAAAATTGGCCTTATTCCGCTTGGCTTAATTTTATGGTATACCAATCAATTCTTTGATTGATTTCCGGTCGGTCAGTACATAAATTGCATTTCTAATCGAAGCCTACCATACCCAAAGTTTTAGTCTTTACTTTATCTTGAAAAAAAAAACACAATAAAGTTAAGTTTTTAAAATAAATATTTTGTCTTCAGATATTTTGCATTTTTATTCACATCTTCATTGATCTTTTGATACAAATACAAATTTTACTATGATAATTATTTATTTATTATTCCTCAAATTCCTTTCCAGGTGATGGCATAATATCACATGGATTTAATTCATCACAAATTTCCATTGACCTAACAGCAGATAATCCAATAATTGAAGCCAATACAACAACCATTAAGAAGGTAAGATTAAATTGTAGCATTTTTTTATTAATTGCGTTTACTATGGTTATAGATGATAAAAAATATATAACTGACTTTATCAAGTTTCACAACTTTGCTTTTATATCAGAAATTAAAATAATTATGTAATTCAAAAGAATTATGAAAAATAGCATCAGCTGAGCAAATATTTACATGAAGTTAAGAAAGTACACAACAACAAGTGTCGAAAATTCGATTTGACATTCTATCTAATTATAATTAATTACTATCTATCTATAAAAACCGGCGAATCAAAGACATAAACGAAATATTTCAAATTCTTGAAATCATAAATACATATATTTTAAGTAAATACATTTGTTGTTCCATGTTCGAGTTGGTTCTTAAAGTTTATATTTCTATTTCCAAGCCTGTCTGCGCAGTTCTAGTAAACTTTAAGTTAAGTCGTACCAATATCAAAAGTAGTATAACATTTTTCAATATTCGGGAGTTGTTATGGAACCGAAAAATAATATAAAATATTCGAGCCCTTAACGCTTACACAAATCAGTTCTTCAAAACTAGTCTTTAAATTCATTTAATTGTACGTTTTTGAGAAATTGGTTTTAAGTGTAAATTAATTAATTAAATTTAAATAAAACCATTATCATTCATCTTTAAATTCTAAGAAATGTTAAGAAAATTCATTATTGACAGTTTTTTAAGAGAACAGGTTCTACCTAAGTCTAAGAAAATGGTAAAAATTTAGTTTTCAAATCAAAGTTCCTGGTAAGAAACATATACAAATGTAAGTATGTATGTATGTGCATGTGTATGAAGACTCCAAATTTATTTCATCTTCTAAAGGGTGGTTAAATTTTAAGAGCCGATGCAAATTTTGATTGTCACTTCTTTTCGACCAAATGGCAGCAGTGACAATTTCCGAGGACTAGTTGAGGTTCTATGCCGTTAATGTGCCAAATTATATGATCCTTCAGCTCTTCATTTGTTGCTGGCTGATCGCCGTACACTACTTCTTTCACATAACTCCAAAGAAAGAAGTCCAACAGTGTCAAATCACATACTCTTGGCGGCCAATTGATATCGCCAACTAAGTGAGATACCACTGCCCTTTGTTTTGTTAGCTGTGTGACAAGTAACACCGTCCTTTTGAAACTACATATCTTATCTATCTTATTGGTGATATGAATGCAAAAATAGGAGAGGAGCAAGGTACATAAAATATTTTGGCTGGAATTACAAGAAAGTCTAAAGACAAAATTTGCAACCCACGGGGGAAAAATTACAAGAACTGTGCACCTCTTTTGGCTTGAGAGTTCAATATGGACGAAAATGGAGACCTTACCTTTGTGGGACGGCAAAGAACATTTGTTATAGATTTCAGTCAATTGGTGGAGATTGGAAGTCTTACGTCACAGACTTTGAAATTGGATAGTTACCTTATTCAGATCACCTTCCAATAATTGTTTCCTTTTAACTTGATAGTTTTATGAGCGATGATGAACGGAACATGACGTTACTTCCTAGACTAGCGTGGTCAGAGGCAAAAGAAAACAACTATCGAGAGAACTTAGAAAACTTGTTAAGAAATCAAGAAATAGCCAACTTTGATCAACTAGAAAATGTGATTAAAACAGCATATCCTATTTTGAACCAGCAGAGAAAAGGTACTAAGTTATTTGTCGAACCATGGTTTGATAGTGAGTGCCTATACACAAAGCAGAAATCAACAGCAACAGTAGTAATTTCAACAAAAAACAATAGATGGAAGCAAACAAGTTGTTTAAAGAGCTATGCAAACACAAAAAGAAAAGATATTTTGAAATGGAAGCCCAAAAACTGGCGAGCTGCAGAAATTCGGCTGAATTTTGGCAATTGGCATGAAAACTTAACGGTGTACAATTCACAACTGGTCGACACCTTAATTCTGATGTTTTATCGCGGCACTTCAATATGCTTCTTAATTCAGTTATGAACCGCGTTGTCATTCATTATGCTGCTTCAAAAGTCGAGAATCAAATCCTTGATCAACGAATAACTCCGGATAAGGTGAAAATGGCAGCTGAGAGCCAGCTGAATTCTATACATATGCGAATAGCGGCCTTTTTAAAAGTTTAGCTCTTTTGTTCAATAATGTTTTTCAAACATGCGTGATACCGCTTCAGTTCAAGGAAGCACTGATTTTTCCTATATATAAGAAAGGATGTGCATCGGATTCAGCAAATTATCGAAAAAATTTGTTTTTTAATGCATCCTATAAAATATTTACCGCAGTAATGCATCGAAGACTGTCAACATGGATAAAAGAAAATAAACAATTCAAATAATTTCAAGCCGGCTTTAGACAAAGGTATTCAACTGTTGATCATATATTTGTGTTGAGGAGTATTGCAAATTCATTCTTAGACCAAGACAAAAAACTGTACGTGTTCTTCATTGACTTCAAAGCTGCGTTCGATACTGTGGATCGTAAATCGCTAATCTATAAGCTGTTCGAAAAAGGAATGTCTTTGAAGCTGAAGTTTGGCAGAATAATTGAAAACATATATGAAGACACTCGAGCTACTTTGTGGAATGGTGAAGAAAAGTCTGATGGGTTCCAATTTGCATAAGGGTTAGGCAAGGTTGCACACTAAGCCCGCTTTTATTTGCAATATTCATAGAGGAACTATTCCGAGGAACTAGTACCCGTGGCATGATGGTTGGTGCGTTGGACTGTCATGCAAGGGGCTTGGGTTCAATCCCTGCCTGTGCCACCTTAATTTAAAAAATTAATTTTCGCGGGTACTGCCTCTTGCGAGGAATTGACAAATCCTTCAAGAGTAATTCTTGTCATGAAAAAGTGCTTTCTCAAATTAGCCGTTCGGATTTGGCCTTAAATTGTAGGTCCCTTCCATTCCTGACAACAGTACTCGCACACAGGAATGGTTGAGAGTTGTAAGTCACTAGGCCCTGGTTCACAACGGACTGTTGCGCCACCCCATTTGATTTTTTGATTTGAACTATTCCGAGAGGTATTGTTTATGCGGGGACGCTGATTAAAGCTCTGCTATTTGCAGAAGACATTGTACTGCTCGCATATACTCTAGAATCACTTCAACTAATGATTAATCGGATACACGAATATTCCAAACGTTGTGGATTACTCGTAATTGTCAATTTAGAGAGGTCGAAAATGATGATCTTCAAAAAACATAGAGGGTGAAATTGCGCAAACGAAAAGTGGAAATTCAATGGAGAATTGATTGAAGTGGTTAAAGAGTTTAAGTACCTAGGAGTTACTTCCACGAAGAACTTAAGTATGGAGAAACACTTTAGTAAAAAGCTTAATAAAGCGAAAATATTGATAAACCTTACATGGAAAAGATGTTTCACGAACGAATGTGTGGCTCATAGTAGGAAATACAAAATTTTTGAAACGGTAGCAGAATCCATTATGCTTTATGCTGCACAAACTTGGGGAAATAAATATTATGAGATGGTTGAGAAGCTATTGCGCTTCTACATTAAACGAGCATTCTATTTGCTAAAAACGGGAACTTCTCCCCTTTTTGTGAAAACATTAAAACTGCAAGTGTATCACATAATTAGAAGCTTAAATTTGGCAGACTTTCGTTTACCCAAAATATCAGCTCTTAAGGCTATCAATTCAAGGAGTGGATTGTATCGCGAATGGCTTAAATTGGTAGAAAATTGTGGAATTAATTTGGTTTGTAAGGAACTTTCCAAATTAAAAAAGGACATGTACCAAATTATTTCCAAGGTAGATGAAGCAGCTAGAACCAAGTACATGGATGAAGCTTCCAACTTCTTACATTGTACGGTCTACTGCCAGCTTAACCACAATTTGCAGCAGTTAAACTACTTCCGTGATGAGCTTAGTGTCAGCAAAATATCTATGATGGTCAGACTACGAGCTGAAATTCTAAACCTGAACTATATTCCTCACAGAGCAGATCTTCCAGTCATCTGTAATATATGCAACGGGATGGAAAGGGAAGACGTTGTACATTTCTTGGGAAAGAGTCCTACTCTTAGAGAAACGAGAAGATGTATCTTTGGAAAAGAATTAAATCAAATGAATGTTTGTAAACTTTATCAGTTCTGTACAATTGCTTTAAGATATCGAAATAGAATCTTACAAGGACTTTTTTGATGAAACACCTTTTTTATTCTTATTATTATGTGATTACTTGACAAGGTGTCAAATATGGAAAAGATGTGCCAAACTGATATTATTTTCAAAGACTTTGCGATATCATCCATTATAATAAATCATAAAGTACTACTCCATATATTATCTTCCTTAGGTATTCATTCTTTTTTATTCAAGTGCTTAAATCAGATTTAACACGTAGAATCTAAAAAGAAAAAATGTATTGCTCGTTTTCATATAACACCACTGTTTCATCAGGGGTTCCACAATGAAGCCATTTAGGGTCATTACTTTTTGTTTTATTGTTTGTAAACGACATTACAAATATTTTCAATGATTCAAGTTGCCCCCTTTTTGCGGATGACCTCAAACTTTATTGTTAAATAAGCTGTAAATCTGATTGTGTTCTTCTTTTGAAAGATCTAGCCAGATGGGATGACTGGTATAAACGGATTAATCTTCTTTTTAATATTTAAATTTTAAAGTGTCAAATGCTGTCGAGCTTCAGGAATTACAACCCTATTTTGTTTGATTTTATAAAGTTAGAAAGAGTGAGATAAAAGTAAGACCTAGAAGTTATCTCAGATACCAACTTGTCATTTTTACCTCACTGTGACTATATGGTAAATAAAGCCAATCAAGTGCTTGGATTTATCAAAAGAAATAGTAGAAGATTCTCAGATTCCTATACCATAAAATCACTATATAATTCTTTAGTACCTAAGGTAAATTCTGTAGTATTGCATAGTAGTCTAGAATCTTAGAATCGAGAGAGTTCAAAAGAATTTCACCAGGTATGCCTTCTTCAAGTTAAAATAGAGGATCCCAAGACCGGAATAGAGTACTTATTTAAATAATGTTTCCTAGCACAGTTTAGGATTTACTACAACTCCTTTAAGAACTTTTTGTAAATAACTTTACTCCACAAACGTTTCTTAAACGCTTCTTAGCGTTTTATCTCAAAAACTCAGAATTATAAGTCTCGACAAAACAGGAACCCAGTTTTCTTTGGACTCTCTGATATTATTTCCTTGACAATTGATTTAAATACCATAAATTTAAACATTTGCTTGCAACACGTGTTCCACATTAAGCCTCTATTTTGTGTCAAGATTTTCTAAGAATTTTTCCTTTTCAAAAGTTCCAATATTACAATCTTTAACCTTTAAGTTTCTTCCTCAATACACATTCTTAATTATTTTCATTTTTTCATTTTATTATATTTTCTAATATTAAATAAATAAAGAATGAAAATGAAAATATAATTCCTTCCAAGGTTCAAACCTACTTACTCCAATCTATAACTTAAATCAAACATCCTTAAAAGTAAGTTACGTAAAAAAATAAAAATAAACAACAAATCTTCAAATCCATCTTAGGCCAAAAGGATTTATTCTAAGAATTCAGATACCTCTCTTCTGAGGATAGCTACATAGGTATTTTTTGGGTATTTTCTCAAGTAGGGTATTTAAATTTATCTTCAGGCACCTTTAGAGAGTCATTCAACTGAAAGAGCTACTCAAGAATATTTTATAAAATCACGGCCAATCTAGGGTCTTTCTCTTTATATATTGACAGGAAAAAGGAGGAAAAAGATAACAAATCCTACATATTTTAATATAGGAAGATAGAGAGGTACTAGGAGTAAGGGCATTGGTCTTCAGATTCCAAGTCCCAACTTAGATCTTAGAGACAATCGAAAGCTACCCACGGTAATGTTAAATTGGTTGCACTGATGGTGGTTTATATACGAGTACCTATTATCCTTTTGCTTGAATTCGACCAAAACCATACCTTAACCGCAACCAGATATGAGGAGGATGAGAAAATGCCTGGATTTAGCAGTCTCCTCAATAAGGATCTATATCTACTCAATGTGTGCTCCCAATATACGAGTACATACATCGTTGTCCTCCTCGTCGTAGTCGTCAAGTCGTCCTGGTTTTCGTCCTCGAATAGACATTAATATCCTTTGCTGAGTACGTTGAGATATATGTATGTAAATTATACATCTAGAGATGCTCCAAAAGGATCGTCTTCGTCGTCAACCATCGCGTATTGTAGGTAGTCCTTGCTGCTGCTTCCAGCAACTCATTTAATTGTAATTCTCTCAAGTGTAAGAAAGGGAACTGTGTTGGTTTGGTTGCTCCTTGCTATGCTGTTGCTGTATACACTCGTACTATACACACCTCAAGTTATATCCCAGCTTATATATGTATATATGTTTTTATATATATAATTCGGACTACAATGCTATGTATGCAACTCATTTCCATCAAGGTGCGGTGTCGGTAACAGGAATTCATATGTCCGCAAATTTGTTCTCCGGCACACAATTAAAATCAGGAAGCGTTTAATCCGCTTAATAAGGATTCAGGACTTCAAGGGACTGAATTATGGCTGTTGGATTTTCGCCATTAATTTTCAACATCGCACCCAGGAATGTGTGTATCCTTACACATAGCCATACACAATCACATTTAAAGGAAGAGGAACAACCAGTGGAATGTAGGAGATGGCAGGTGGCTTCGAGCGGCGGTGGTGTAAGTTTTGTAAACGGATTGCAGTCCTAGTTTATAGGCAGAGGCAAAGCAAAGCAAGGCAGGGCTAGACCAGGCAGACGATCCTCTCTTTTGTGCTGTTGTCGTCGGAGCCGTCTACGTCGTCGTCGTCATCGTTGTCGTGGTTTGTTCCTCGTCTGATGCAGGACTTTCACTCCAGAGCCACATGCCTAGCTAGAGGCAATAATTGCGTTCTTCTTATAAGTTTTTTTCATCACACTCCAACGACCTCATCCGCTTTGCAGTATAGTATAGCAGTAGTCCTTTTTTGGGCTGATATGTAGTATGCGAGCCAAGTAAAGGAGAAGCGATGTTATAATATGTTTAACGAGTCCCTGTCTGGAGTTTTGGTTGGATGTTCTTAGTGTTCCTGTTTCTATATAAATGTATGCATAGTGAGGCGAGCAGGTGTTTCAAAACTAAGCCGCATTTCGCACTACAGTTTGGTATGTTCTTCTCTGATGCTATAACGACTCGTACCTATATCCTTGTTTTTTGTTGCGATGCGATGTGTTCTTTTTGCAAGCCAGGATTATTTTCGAGTAACAAACAAATTTTAATTAATTTTCCACCTAAAATGTGAAAAGTTGTTGTTTTGTATTTACACTTTTTTTTCGCTTTTCACTCTGTTTTCGTCTTCACCACCAACGTGTCCTTTTTTTGCTATAGAAAACGTCGCAAAAGTGATTTGGAGTCGGGGAGTTTTTCATTAAAGGATTTTCTTTGCCGTGCGTCGCGTCGCCTGGCCTGTGAAATGTGGGAAACTACATGAGTGGCTTTCGCTTTAGTGTGATTTTGAAGTTGTTTTTATTGATATACCTAACTACCTACATACATGTACACTGCCTCTAGACCCTCTATACCTATGTATACTCATAGTGTTGGGATATTGTTGAGGATAGATTTTCAGGTCCATACTATTCACTGGTTTGGAAAATTAAATACTGCGTTAGAAAATAAATTTTTAATCGAATTGCGGTATACAAGTGGACTTATAAAGCTTTTTTAAGGATTCAGGTAGGTTTAATGGAATAACTACACGATACGACATACTAAGTTTTCACATAACACAACATACCAACCTATCTATCTACAATTTAGTCCTGTCGGTTGTATAGAAAAATGTGATATGTGAAGAAGATTTATAGATGAAAAACCTCGTACAAACGGCCGCCGCTGAAGACTTTACTCACGAGGAACTAAGACCTACGACGAAGACCGACTTATAATAACATAAGTATAGGTACAAGGAAGATTAAATAAGTAGTTTCTGCGGATGAAAATAAATTGTTTTCTGAACTTAATGCAGGATAGAAACTAAGTTTTATAATACCTAGGACTTATAGGTATATAAATGTATATAAAACTTTCTTGCAGCTTTTCCTTGTTGAAACTTTGTACGGTTTTGACTGTTGCCAGTATTCGAATTTATCTAAAAAGTCGTGTGAGTACACACAATTGAGTAAGTATAATTCGAATGTTATTATGGTCGAATTTGATTCCTTGTCTGATTCCAATCAAAGAAATGTTGCCCATTATCATCACACTGAAATCATTATTGCGGGCGATTCCAATGTTCACTACTCTTTTTGGCTTCGGTATTTGTGGCCAGACAACACCCGAAAGAAGGGATGCCGAGGTTGTTGCTGAGTTAAATCCATTAACTCAGCTTGTCGATGAGTCAACTCGAATCCCTGACGTTGCAAGTCAATCCACCAACACCCTAGAACAGTAGAACCTAAGCCAAGTGGGTCGGTCTCAACGAATTCTTCAAGAACTTTATTTGTGACTATGATTCCTTGATAGTGACGTGGATTCCAGCGCAGACATGGTTACAAATTGAATTCTTTATGGAATGAAAAGTTTAATCCCGAAAAGGGTAAAATCTATCAAACCCAAAGAGAACTCATGGTTTGATTTGAGCTGTAAGAAAATTATTAGGTTTAGAGATGTGACTTTTTGTTGTTAGAAAAACCGCAATAAGTTCAAACAAGGTACAAGGACCCTCAATGGAAAGTATGCGACCAACCAACTGTTTGCATGACCAGAAATTTAGGCAAAAAATACCACAATGTCCCAAAGGTAGTAAAAATTTCTGGTCATTTGTAAAAAACGTACAAAACACCACGTTATCCTCGGTTCCAACGCTCGTCCACAATGACACTCCCAATGTAAGATCGATTGATAAAGCTAATTTGCTTGAAGAACAATTTGCTGTTGGTTCGATGCTACCAGAGAGTGTCATGAGTCCTCCTTTCCATGAGAGCTTAAACGATTCTATGGGACTAATCTTCTTTCGCACTCGTGCAGTTTCAAGAGAACTCAAAGACCTTGATATAATACAAATCCGCAGGCCCAGATAGTATTCCCGCTATTTTTATCAAGAGGTTTCTTCAACGCCGGCAAAACTCTGGTTAAGCTTTTTCATCTTTACTTATCTACAGTTCTCTTTCTGATAGAAAATAGCATTTGTCCAGCCTGTCCCCTAAAACTTTGGTCAGATAGCACCCAAGTCCCTTCTTTGCAAGATCTTGGCACTGCTCATTAAATATTAGCTTAAGAAATATCTCGAAATACGGTCATTAGACCGACAGTATAACTTTTATAGCAATGGATAGTTCAACTGGTAATCTCATGGTTTATCATGGAACAAATCTTTACATCGTTTTGGAGAAAGTAAAATTATTGCAGTTGATATTTCAAAAGCATTTAATAGAGTTTGGTATCGACGAATCTCTTCTTTTATCTTTTGAACCGTTCAATACAACCTGTATTGTTTCAATTCTGAAATTCATAAAACAAATGCTGGTGTCCCCCAGGGCTCCGTTTTGTCTCCGGCTCTCTTCCTTGTATTCATAAATAATTTCTTGTCTGCCACTTCTAGTCCATTAAACTGTTTCGCCGACGACAGTACTCTCAGTTTTTCATATTCTTTTCTATGTGGAATTTCAACGGCTGCGTGTGATAAGCAGATAAAATTCCGATTTTGACATCACTGTCCAGTGGGAAAGCAAAAACCGTTTAGAATAAAATGCTTCGAAAACTTAATGCTGTCTCCTGTCGTAAAAGCGTTACACACCCCCGATGCCGCTATCTAAGAGTGGCACTTTCATCCACTTAACTATTCAACTTGCAGTACTCGGTATGTCTATCAGAGATCACCTTTTACGGAATGATCTCATATTATTTGATATTGCCAAAAACGATGTAAGTTGCTAAGGATTTCTCGGACGCGACGGTGCAAGAAATTGTTCACGCCCATTCTGCATTAAAATTGGCATTGAATGTATGGGTGATTTAAACCCCAACTTGCAATATTTCAAGAAATTCTGCTATGGCAAAAGTTTTGCTATTAACGTCAATTTTTGTATGGGATGAATGCACAATGGCGAATAAGCATTTAATGGAACAATGCAAGATTTACGCGGTAATGAACAGCTGCTTTGGTGGTACTCTTATATAGCTGTCAGTTGATTTTCGTCAAACATTGCCTGTCATTGCTCGATCAACTCCTACTTATGAAATAAACGCCTGTTTGAAGTCATCAGTTCTTTGAAGATATGTAAGAAAATTAACACTGAACATTTATATGCGTATTCCCCCACATAAAGATGCAACTGCCCGGAAGTTATCAAAACAATCGTTAGAAATTGGTGACGGCAAAGTACAAGACAAATAAAGCAGTTGACAGTGTTATGAATCAAGATGAATGAGGCAATGAATTATCCAATTGAAAAATTTGGTTCTTTGATTATATTATTGCGAAATATTAATAAACAAAATCTGTTAAATGGCACCAGATTTTTTTTTTTTTTTTTATCCGATGGAAATCTTCGAAGGACACTCGGTAAGAATCGGTACCGAGAGTGTGGGACTCTTACAGCACTAAAACCACCGGTGAATCAGGACCAATTTATGAAAGATCGACAAATGATTTTTATTTCTTAATTTTTAAATCGCATTGGGGGAAGTTTAAGGTTATAATAGTTTCCCGTAGCTCTTAGCCCATCAGCTCATGAGGCTTGGTTCTTCTTAATCTCCGAACATTGTCTCGTACATTTAATACGGTCTCCATTTCAGAGTTAGTATGACTTTGTAGTCGCTGATTGTGTGATACAGCGTGTTTCTTAACCACTTCTGTAACGATTTCAATTTGAAGATCACGATGTAGATCGCTATTTCTTATATACCAAGGGGCATTTATTATTCCACGAAGGACCTTGCTTTGGAATTTTTGGATGGGTTCAGCATTTGTTTTCTTTGTACAGCCCCATAGTTGGATGCCATATGTCGAAACGGGTTTCAATACTTGCTTATATAACATTAGTTTGTTCTGGATAGGTAGGCCAGAGTTCTTTCCTATTATAACCAGTACATTTTTCTATACTTCAAGTTTAGTTCTTCTCTTTTCTTTTTGATGTGTTCTTTCCATTTAAGCTTTGCATCCAAATTCATTCCAAGGTATTTGGCGGTATTGGAGTAAGGTACTTCTGTACTGTTTATAAAAATTGGAACTTTGTTTATGTTTTTGTTTGTAAAGTTTATATGCGTCGATTTTGTTTGTTTAATTTGATACGCCATTTGTGCGTCCAATCACTAACTTTATCGACTGCATTTTGCAATTTTTGTGTAGCCTTCGTAACGGATTTATCTGGCACCAATATTGCAGTATCATCAGCAAAGGTGGCCATGATAGCGTTGATGTCCACTGGAATATCCCTTGTATATAACAGATACAGGGTTGGTCCTAGGACACTTCTTTGTGGTACACCGGCTTCAATTTTCTTAAGTTCCGAGTAATTTTGGTCGTACCGTACTCTAAAGAGTCGGTTCGTAACGTTGGATTTCAGTATTTCGTAGTACTGCCTGGGGAAGTCCCTATGCAGTTTGTACTCAAGTCCCAAGTGCCAAACCTTGTCAAAAGCTTGAGCAACATCTAAGAATACAGACGAGCATACTTGTTTTTCTTCAAGTGCCTTTTCCACAACATCCGTAATTCGATGCACTTGGTCTATCGTGGAATGTTTATTTCTAAATCCAAACTGATGGCTCGGAATTAGTCTTCTTTCTTCAATTATTTTGCTAAGCCTTTTCAGTAGCAGTTTTTCAAAAACTTTTGCCATGATTGGTATAAGCGATATTGGTCTGTAAGATGTAACTTCTGTTGGTGGCTTACCTTGTTTAGGTATGACAATGACTTCTGCAATTTTCCAATGATGTGGAATATCTTAGTTTAAGGCATGCGTTTATTATAAATTGGAGTTTCTTGAAGGCTATAAGAGGCATTTCTTTCAGAACCTGAGCAGTTATAAGATCGTACCCTGGTGATATTTTGTTTGACAACTTATGTTGACACACGCTTCTTACTTCTTTGAGCGTGACAAAAGGTATTTCACATTCGTCGTTTCTATCAACAAACTGTTGCTGTGCTTACTGGGAATGGCTTGAAAACATTCGCGAGATGTTCAGCGAAGAGATCAGCCTTTTGTTTCGGGTTTCCGATCCATTTACCATCTTGAGATTTTATCGGCGTGTTTTGTGTCTGAGCTCTTTTTAGGCGCTTAGCTGCTTTCCATAAGGAGTATTCTGTAGAAGCATCCGTCGTCAGACTTTTCAGGAATCTACTTAGTGAATCATTTTTAAACTCACAGATTCTTTTTTTTAATTCGTTGTTAAGACGGTTAAAAACTACCTTATCATCTGGGAATCTCGTGGATTGCCATTTTCTTCTAGCTCTTCTTTTTTCCAATATCAACTCCTTTATTTGGATAGGATATTTTATTTCTTTCTCGCATTCGAAATAGTTGGAGTACTTTCTTCTGCAGCCTGCTGCACATCAGCAATAAATTGTTCTACTTCATTAGGTTTATAAAATTTTCAAGTTTTTCTCTGAATTCGTTCCAGTTTGTTCTGTTATTCACGAGCTTGGGATTACTTTTTTCTATTATTTCTGTTTCGCTCAGTGATAAAATTACTGGAGTATGATCTGATGATAAACCGTAATTACCTTCGACACTTACATGATTTCGTTTAATACCTTTAACTACGAAAATGTCTATAAGGTCTGGTATTTTGTTAGTATCAGATCGCCAATATGTTGGCGAACCAGAAGAACAAAATTCGCAGTTGTATTTTCGGCCTGCTTGGTATAGCCGTTTACCTTTTGTTGTTATGAGCCTAGATCCCCATTGGGTGTGTTTAGCATTGAAGTCGCCACCAACAAGGAAGTTATGTCCTAACAAATGTAGGAGTTCTGCATAGTCTTCTTCAGTTGGAGAGCGCCTCGGAGGGCAGTATATAGCTGCTATTTTGAATTCTTTCTTTTTTATACCAATACTTATTGTTGTTACTTGCACGTTTTCTTTAACTTTGGTTCTTCATAGTGTGTTAAGCACTTTTTTATAAGTATTGCTGATCCTCCCCTAGCTTTGTCAGCTGGGTGCGGAGCGTGATAATATGTATAGTTTGGTAATTTATTATCAAGACTTTGTTCAATAGCGAGGTGGGTTTCGGACACCAAACAAATGTCTATATGCTCTATGTCTAAAAAGATGTTTAGTTCTGATACATGCTGTAAAAGACCGTTTGCATTCCATGTTGCTATTTTGAGTGTTCTGTCCATCATTGTTTTTTAAGAGCGACTTCTTCGCTTAGCTGTTTTATGTTTAAATCTTGTTGGTCAATCCTTTCAGGATGAGTTCCAGCATTTCTTTTATAGAAGTTTCCTCATTCTTCCGCACATTTTTTACAATCTGGGAATAGGATTTATTTTCATCACTTTTGCTTAGTGCAATTGCTTTTCCCGGTTGATTTTTAGTAATGTTATCGACTGTTACCTTTTTGCTTTCAACTACTGGTTTTGCGTTGGTTGAGTTTCTAAACTTGTTCCCAGTTTTGTTTTTTCTTTTTGTGTCTTGGAACTTTTTTGCTACTGGACATTCTCTGTAACTTGCAGGATGATTGCCTTGACAATTAACACATTTCGCTTTCTGTTCTCTGCCCATGGGACAGTTCTTAGTTGCATGTCTGCCTTCGCATTTAACACAAGCGAACTCGCGATTGCAGTATTTTTGTGTATGCCCAAAGGCTTGACAGCGCTAACATTGTGGAACAGTTTTCGACTTTCGTAGTGGTTAAATTTTGACAACTATGCCCATAATTGATTTAATACTGTAAATCTTATCGAAACTTTCTTTATTTTCAAACGTGAGCATAAATAAAGGTAGAGATCTCTTTTTTGTCGTTGATACCCCAGTGGAGTCTTTTACTATCTCATTTTTAATAAGATTATTGGCATCGAGAGCCTGAAAGCCTTTTTGTATAAGGTCTTCGACAGTTTCTTTGGCAACACATGAAGAGTGAAGGCCTCTTGCTACTACTTTTATCGGTCTTGTAGCTTTATTTTCGTACGAGTGCCACTGAATTTTCTTTTTGTTCAATTCTTCAGTGACAGATCTATACGCATCGGCGTCTTCAACAATGACTTTCCAATTGTGTTTATTGTATGATGTATATTTACATGCCTTATTCGTGCATTTTTCTACTATGCTCTTTAGCTCGCCAAACATTGCCAATCCGGAGATCATAATTGGAGGTGGGGCAGTTTGCCTGGTACCTTTAACGTGAGACTTATTTTGGGGTAAATCTCTTATTTCTTTATTGGTTGCTCTCATTATTGCAGCAGTATCTGATTTTGAACCTGTTTAATGACATTTTATAACAGCCTCTGGGCTACTCTCTGCTTTTCGTTTCTTTGACTTACGTTTATTTCGGTTTCCTTCAGTTTCAAGGAGGAGCTCTTCCTCATCAGTATGAAACTCATTAGCAGTTTTTTGTGGGCTTTTCACTACTGGTGACTTTTGACTTGATATGTTGTCTTTCACGGACTTTTTATCGAGCAAGCTGACTTTTTCTTCGAGTCTCTTCACTTGTTGCTGAAGACTTTCAACAAGGGCTTCAAGTTGTTTTCTGGCTAAGATTTCTATTTGCCATTAATCGAAATAATTTTCGGATTCAACTTGGTGGATCTCGTTGTTTTTTGTGAAACACTACTGATCTTTTGTTTCGATCTCTATAAATGGTTCCTTTTTCGTTAATGACTTCTATGTCATTTGATTTTTGCGTTTTGGTTTTCGATGGAGTAACCTTTGGTGATATTTTTGGTGGAGTTCTTAGTGTTTTTTAACTCCGTCTATTTCCTAGAAGCAATAATTGGTCCTCCCCAGAATCCATAGGACCGATCTCCGAAGAGAGTGGATTTACCAGTTTATCTGGATTGCCACCTGGGGTATTATATCTATTTGTTTTACTCATTGCCATATTTGTTTTTGTTTTTGTAACTTTTGTTTAGTCCCATAAATAGCTCAGTTACCCCTTCTATTTAGGTTTCTTGGAGAGCTGGTTCTTCAGAGCGATTATCTTATCTATTGCTCCTAATTCCTGAGAAGGTAGCTCAGGTGTCTCAGCTCTTGGATTCAATAGATCCAACGCTCGTCGTTAGTTCACCTTACGGTTATCCAGCGGGTACCACTTGGAGGTGACGATGCGATTTTGCTCCGCCAATTTGGCATTAAAAAAGTTATGGCCAAATTTGATTGAAGCTACAATCTTAACTGGTAAATGGAGAAGTGTGTTTTATACCGCGTATCCCTATGATTCCAACTGACATGCCATTTGAATTAAAAAGATTACAATACCCTGTGCGTTTATCATTTGCGATGTTCAAAAATAAAACCCAAGGGCAAACACTTCACGTTTGTGGTATCAATTTGGAGGAACCATGTTTTTCACATGGCCTACTTTATGTTGCCTGTTCCAGAGTCGGTACAACCAACTGTTTATTTATTCATGCTCAAAATGGAAAAACTAAAAATATTGTTTATCCAACTGGTTTAGACTAACCCATAAAGAGCCACCATAGTAAGAGTACCCAATTCTTTTTATTTTTTAGTTTTTACTTTTTGGTGATAAATATAATATAAACAATATTTCATTTTGGTCATTTGGACTTTTGGATAGTTTGTAATTTAATACATATTTTCGTTTTAATATATTAACTTAATAATCTTTTTTTCATTAGTATGCCTTATACTTAAACTTTGAATTCAATGTTTCTCAAAATTTAACCAGATATTAAAACTGTTATTTTAAGTTGCACAAAATTGTTTTGGAGATAAAATGATTTTGTATTCGTAAAATTTTCAAGTTGACAAATTTTTTTGTCAGTTTTTTTGATTTATAAATATCTGTCGGTTACTCGGTTTTTAAACTTTAAATTCCACTTTTTGTTGAATGTCGTTAAATTACTAACAAATCTTTAGTTGAAATCTTTACTTATACAACTTAACTGAGCTTTATGGCTGATCGTCCATCATCAAAAGTTGATGATTTATGCTTTGTTTTTGGAATATGGCTGAATTTCCGATTCATATTAAATTCTCGGTCCAGTCCTCAATTAAAAGTAATACTTTCAGAAACAAAGTTTAAGGACTTAAAATACAATTTATTTTTTCATATACAAAAAATCAATAATTCCAAATATAATTGGGGTCATATCCATTAAGGCAATACGATTTGTTTTAAATTGAATTGAATTCCCACGAAAACAGACTATCTCCCAGAGGGGGGAGGCATGACTCCTATGCCCCCCCATCGCTTCCAGAAATGCTCATCAGTTTCACATTGAACTCAATTTCGGCCGTACTGTCAAGTATAGAGATCCTTTCTTAAATCACGCATCGAGAATGTGGAATGCTTTGCCCAACTCTGTTTTTCACTCACATTGTGATGTTCAGAACCTTAAGACCAATGTGCACCGGTATCTCCTCTTGAATCCTTCCCTATTTTCCCAACGCTCACTGTGTTTAATTATAAACAAATTAATTGTTCTAATAACCATTTGATTTCCTGTAACTTAAAAAAATGAAAAAAAAAATTTAAAGGCAGCTTTCACAATGCGGCCCATGAAGAAAACTAAATAATGAGCATAAGAGAGGTGTTCAAAAAACATAAAACGGAGCCTTGTGGCACCTTTGCTTGTTTTAAAATTCAAGAAACTTTTCTACTTATCTATTCATAAGTTCTTATCAATATATATTTTTCATTTTTACAAATAAGAGAAATTTCAAGGATATTTGAAAAGTGAAGCATTCGCTCGTGACTTAAATAAATAAATAAAATAATAAATAATTTATAATAGGGAACATTCATATGAATATTTAAATATAAATAATATATTTTATTCTCAATTGATAAATGAAAAAAAAGTCATTAATCGGTAATTATAATAAAACCAACCAACAAAAACCCATAAGAAGAAAATTAAAAAATTTCAATTATATTAATTACATTAAACACAACCACACATGTATAAGCGCATTGATCCTTGAAATCGTGCGTACGTTGTTTAATTTCCAAAAAATATCGTCTGCAGCTTCAATAATACGACTAAGTAGATGCAACCACGTTATGTGTCGGTTGCAGTTGCATTTGAACCAAACCAAATAGCAATAAAATATTCACCAGATAATGTCAGTAATTAATTAAAAAAATAAAAACAAAATCATCTCGAAGCAATTGCATGAGTATGTTTCGTATAACTACACTTATTCAATTTTAATTACATTATTTAAAATAACATAAAAATGTATAAATTCGTATATGTATATGTATATAACACATACTTATGGTTAAATAATATATTTTAATTCAAAAGTAATTTTATACATATTTTTTATATAATGAAGGTATATTTTATGTTGGGTCTTGTAGACGATGTGATGTGTGATTAAATTATGTTGAGGTATATCCTGGAACCTTAAGGCTTAATTGTACATTTATTTTTATGTAACGAATGCATGAAAAGGAGTAAGCGTGACTTGAATTGATTATTTTGATAGTTGATTTCTTTTATTCTGTAAAACTTCAAAAGACATTTGCAGTAAGTAACAAAATATGCATAAATCTTTTGTTGGAAAAATGTAAGAGAATATTGTATTTATATGCAGGATAATGTGTCCGTTATATAAAAATTGTGTACACCTTTTAACGATTGGGCACTATTCGCAACCGAAGCACGTTAGTTTCTTACTACATTTCATAACTGATACTTTTAATTACACAATTAAATGGTTTTCCAATAAGAGGTTTCATTTTGGGTAACCAAACTTTTGAGAAGTTATCAATTATATTTTTGAAATATAATTAACAACTCATTTATTGATTATGACCCTTATCATTGGTTCAACAATCTATATCCAGTCCTCGCCTCATAAAAAGTTTTTCAACAAAAGCGGGTTGGTGTCATGGCGTTTGCTGTGTGGCACGTAGCGAGGAACTGCTGGAACCACATGTCGTCTAGGTCCATATGGTTCAATTTGAGCCATAATAAATTAGTTATCGTCGTTATGTAGAGCTCGCTGTTGGCTATTTTCGCCTCACTAACGTCGTTTTCAAAAAAGTACGGACCAATTACGTTGCTGGCCCAAAATCCACGCCAAACGGTTACTTTTTGAGGATGCATTTGCACTTGGTAAATCTCGCGTGGGTTGGTGTTGCCCATAAACGGCAATTTTGCGTGTTAACACAGCCATCCGTCTAAAAATGCGATTCGTCACTAAAGATGATTTTTCAGCCAAAATTGGGGTCCTCTTCTAAACGATTCGAAGCCAGTCAGCGAACAAACTGCGGTGTCTATGTTCATGAACTTTGAGCTCCTGGGTCATTTGAATCCTGTTAGGGTGTAGGACCAAGTTTCAAGTCCCGAAGCGAAATTTGAAAAGTTGAAATCTTGGAAAGGTCGAGTTCACGGCGAGGAATTGACTGCCTCGTGTTCTGCAGTAAACTTTCACGGACAGTGTCGATGTTCTCGGGCGATCTTGCTTTCCTTGAAAGAACTGATGTTGCTGATTGCTTACTGCACCACTCGTCTCACACTAAACGTTGAAGAGTCTTTTGTGAAGGGTCACCACGGACCGATGCGAGCAACGTTTGCGTTAAGGAACACGCATTTTTATGATAAAATTTGATAATTTGAACGTGCTGTTTAATCGTGCACAAGTCTCTCCATTTATCCCGAACGGTTGCGCACACTAAGGCTTCGCACTTCCTGGTCTCCCCAGCGTAAGCATGGTTTGCCAGGCTATAGCTTAAGATAAGCTTTTTCCTTTTCGGTCATAAAAGCTTTAACGCCTTTATTAAAAATTTCAGTTACACCCTTTAACAACGTTTTTTTTTCAAGAAAGTTTCCCTATCGAAATATTGTTATTGTTGTTTAACACCTCTAGATCTTTAGTAGTAAAAGTGGTATGATTGTTAGTGCTTTGGACTGTCATGCGAGAGGTCTTGGTACTGCCTCTTGTGAGGAATTGACAAATTCTTGAAATCCAGTCCTGGCCAGATGTTTTTTGTGACTTGACAGGTGGTGATGTTGTTCCACCTGGTGCCTGCCCTCCTCACAGCGTTGTACAGGGCTGTACTGCACCGTTCCTGGCGAGTTCATCTGCCTTACAGTTACCTGGAATGTCTCTATGGCCCGGCACCCAGCAAAGGTGAATATTAAACTGTTGCGCCATCTCCATTAGAGATGATCGACAGTTATGGACTATTATAGAGTTTGTAGAGACAGAGTCTAGAGATTTGAAAGCGGCCTGGCTATCAGAGAAAATACGGATATCAAATGTTGATATCACGTTTTCTTTGAGCCAGGACAAGACATCATTTATCGCCAAAAGTTCCGCCTGGAACACGCTACAATGATTGGGAAGGAGGAATGAGAGACTTAATTTCAGTCGTTCAGAGTACACACCTCCACCAACTCCTTCTTGAGATGACAGTTAGTCACCAAACCATTTTAAACCAGTAAATCGTCCCAAACAGTGGCCAAGTCGAAATTGACGACCAGGAAGGTTTTGCTGTGTGAAGGGAATCGTGCATTATGAGCTGCTCCCATATGGCCAGACGCTAAATTCTACCATCTTCTTCGAACAACAGGACCGTTTGAAACAGACGATCGACCAGAAGAGTCCAGAATTGGCGAACAGGAAGGGTGTAGTGTTTCACTAGGACACTCGGAGTTTTACTCGAACATAGCGCCAAGTGATCAACACCTGTCCGTGGCGAACGTCCTTAGTGGCTTAAAGTTGAACTAAAAAGAGGCTTGTGAAAAGTGAATGATCACGTTCTTCTCAAATCAGGAGGGTGCTTCTACATGGAAGGTATTATGAAGTTGCCATCTAGATGGAAAAAAATTATCGAATAAAACGGCGCATATTTGAACAAAATCCGATCACTCTTTTATAAAGCATTAAATAAGGAACAAAAAAGCGGAAGTGAGCTATTTTCAAAAATTTTAAGTTTTGAACCTTTTTCATTATTACGAACCGAGAAGGTGTTTCACGTTGACCCCAAAGGTCTTTCATTTTAGGAACTATGGACCGCAAAATTTTCACAATTTGTGCGAAGAGTTTTAAAAATTGAAGTATTTTTTTCAAAAATGCCGTAGTTTTGGCTTGAAAAATGTCAACCATTGACAGCTTCAAAGAGGCAAATACCCAAATAGCGAAATATTAAAAATGAAACTTTTTATTCAAAACCCATTTACAATACCTACCTTTTTTTTTAATTACATAAGCCCGGCATCGAAAATCGCTCCTTACGTAACAATATCGCAGTTCGCCGTTGTTCGGTAGTGCCAACAAGTTAGAATGGCAAAGTTTGATATATCACAATAATTACAGCTTAATCCCTGTCGAGATTGTTTCTATAATAACATGACACCAAAAACGTACATATATACGTATATTCCTTCCTTTTGAATCTTCGGAAGGTAAAAGAGGTTTTATGGACAGTCGAAATAAAATGGAAATCCCCCGGTAATTGCATATTTGAGAAACCATCACGCCAGGATTTCCAAATACTCCACGGACGATGAATAAGACGACCGAACCGAACAGTGACGATGACGACAACGACGAATCCAGGCGTCTCAAACCCTCTATAAAAGAGAGATAAATACATAATGTCTGTACCGCAATACGTCTACATTTAACACAAATAGTACTTAGCCTTAAACTTTATTACCAATGGTAGGTAGTCCGGTGCTCGCTCGGTGGAGTAAGGAAGCTGTATGTACTTATATAGTTGGTTTTTGAATCCTTGGGAATATATACGATTTTGATAAGCGGTTCAACGAAATCCAAACAGTTTCTCTGATTGTGGTAGCCAAGCCAGTGTCATCGTAGCATTCCTGATGCTCGTTTGTTCTTCTTCCGTTCAAATTCTTGTTCGAAGTTGGAGGTGTCCTGATTCTGATTTTGGCCAAAGACAGCACAGAGACATTATCTTTGAACTGGCCCCAAAACTGGTTAACCCCGGCACTCTGTTGTAGGTATACATATATACGAAATATATGAATGGAGACCAACGAACGGTGCAATGTGCGCAGTGGAGAAGAAGAGCAACCGGTGACCATCAGCAAGGATATTTATACAGGCCATAGACTTTGCATTTGCAGGTGATGGTGTATTGCTGATGGTCCTTGTTGGATGATACCAAACCAAAAACCCAGACCGACTGACGCCAGACCGACAACGGCAACAGCAACAAACGACCATAGGTATAGGAAGTACACTTAGTTAGGCGATACGATACCGACGACGACGATGGGACAAACATGTTAAAGTGCACTTTAAATTCGATTATATGTTCGATGGTGTCCTGGTTTTTTGAACATGCATTGGATACAGGAGGGTTGTGTTGTTTTTGTATTTTCTTCTGATGCTCCAGGATATGGAGTTAGGCCAAAAGTTAGCCTATACACTTTGGTTAGTCTTTTAAGTTGTTTGATGGCTCTGGGCGCAGCAAAGGGTACAAGTACGAAGAACGTTTCAGAAAGGAAAGGATATCATCATTGCTCTTAGACTACATGTAGGTAAGGCATCCTTCATCCTAAACATATAGAATATCCTTTCACTTGGTTCGTTCGTTCCATCGTTTGTTGGTTTGTTTGTTCGTTCGTTCGTTTTCTCAACTCAACTCAACCGACCGGACCAACCCAACCGAACCGAACCGAACCAACAATTGTAGTTTGTATCTATATCTGCATTAAACACCTTGTCAGGTGGCGTCGTTAACATGCAAATGAACATGATGGTTTGTTAAATGTCCGCATGCACTGCTGTGGTTATCAAAATGTCCAATGTACTTTTGGGATACCTTAAACATTTATAGATATTTCTATGTACAGTGGATAGATATTTATATGATTTTCCATTCTAGTACAAAAAACCATCACTTTAGCTTTGGTACGACACTACGTCTACAGATACAGATACAGATACAGCTGGACCCTGTAGCGTTTCATAGGAAATAGCTAGGTATAGAAATACAGAGATCAATTCATAAAATTGATGTTGTATTGGATGCATTTTCTAAAAGCAGAAGAAACACATTTTTGAAAGGAGAACATTCCAAGTATCCATAAGCTTTTAAAACTGAAATTTGATAATTTAATTTAAACATAGACAGGATCTGTGTATTTGATTGTTTTCGAGTGACTCTTTAGACTACACAGGCACGTTTGTATGAATACTATACTGGATTGTTATAGGTATCAAAAGAGAGAATGTAAAATGACATTTTAGCCATACATATCTATCTACTAATAGATTTTATCGTTTATTGAAGGAATATTTTATAAGGTATAAGATCTGTTGTTTTTTATTCAAATTTGTCGAGAAAGGAACGAAAATGAATATTGATACAAGTTACGGTTTTGAAATCGATTCCTATCAATTCATTTAATAAATTTTGATGTCAAGACAAATGTTTTATCTAAGGATTTCCGGTAAATTTTTTCAAGAGAAATATCAAAAGGAAGCTTGGATGAAACCTACAGTAAAAATTACCTTACAAATTAAAGTTTTAGTATTTAGTCAAAGTTTCACTATCTATTTTTGTTGGAGATTTCTATTTTTTGTAGAAAAAATAATAAACATTTATAAAAAATTATTTCCCAAAAAAGTCTCTTATTAAGCATCTCGATTTTTTGACAGTTGTTACTTTTGAAGCTGTCTTATTTGATATTTGGCAACTTAAAAACGCGTTATTACTAAATAAAAAATAACACACGCTTACATAAAATATTGATAAAATTCACTACAAAAAAGGTCACGGTTCGTAGAATTAAAACACTGTTCGTTCGTCGTCCTGAGGCACCTTCTCAGCCGACAATAAATAAGGTAGTGGTGTAAAGAACTAAAACTATGTATTGCTTTAGAAAAGCTGAGAATATTGTTGCTGCAGTCCATAAAATTGGCAAAAACCCAGGTTTGTCAGTTACTCGTAGATATTTGAAACAGGCATAGGTAGGTAGAAATGGCGATCTCAAGGCAACCTAGCCTGAGATGCAATTAGCGCTGTAGTGCGCCGTTTTGATACCAAAAACTCGTTTGACCTGTGATTGAAAGGGACAGATTTACAGAGAAGCTTCATAATGATTATGTTAGAGCCATTTTGTCGCATTGAGAAAAAAGATTTGGTCTCTAATCTTTGTCTCAGATAGCTCATCAAGTTCCTGAAAGAATGCTTATCCAAAGTATTTCATTCTAGTGTTTGCCAAAGCAGGACATTTGCAGAGGAAATGGATTATCGTGTCACTTTCTTTTTGGTCACTACACCTACGGCAAAAGGTGTTGTAAGAGATACCCAACTTCTCTGCATGAACTCCTATAGGCCAATGTTCGGTACAAACCGCAACAATCCTGGCTATGTCTTGCCTTGGCCTGCATAGAAGATCGTTTGTACGGGTTTTATTATAGGTGGGCCATATCTTCCTAGATATAATGTAGTTGGGTAAATTGCTCCACCTTCGGTTTGATTCAGTTTGGTAGATAGAAAACATTTTACCCTTTATAGCACCAAGAGGAATGTTAACCATTTCCGCAAGTGAGCTATGAAGGGCCGATCCTTGCCTGGCTAGCTCGTCAGCCCATTCATTTCCCACGATACTATCTTTGATCCGTCAGTTTATATGGTTGTGTCGAAACCTATCGACACGATGATATTCTCCCAATCTTCTCTCGATGGGAAAATAACCTTAAAACCCTTACTAAGGCTCAAAGTAGGAGTGCAGTAGTCAGTGTCTACCGAGTTAATATCTGAGGGAATTAATTTCGTAGTGTTGCTATGACCATAAGGTTTTGACAACCAGCTATTTGATTCCTTCAGCCTAATAGCGCTGCAGGAAACTATGTAGGTATTTAATAAAACGGTCGCTTGGTAGAAGATCCAAAATAACGTTTAAGGCGTCCGTTGGGCAAGTACTCATAGCCCCTGTGGTGCCCACGCAAGCTGTTCTCTGAACCTTCTTTTGTTTTCAATATTATAGGCTTTGCTAAGAGCAGGCCACCACACAATCGAACCATATGTTAAGATTGGACGTACTACAGTTTTATACGTCCATAAAATCATCTTCGACTTCCCCACTTTTTGCCGAAAGTTTTGCTGCAGGCGTAGAAGGCAACACACCTTCTTAACCCGTACTTCAATATTTAGTTTCCAGTTAAGTTTAGGGTCGAGTATAACTCCCAAATATTTTGCACTGGAAGACAATGATAGGATTTGACCGTTGAGTCGAGGTAGCGTGAAGGGCGGTACTTTAGTTTTGGTGGTAAAGAGCAACAGTTCAGTTTTACTTTGGTTAACTCCTAGTCCACAACTCTTGGCCCAGTTGCTTACTTTCTTCAAAGCTGACTCCGTGATTTCACTAATCACAGAGGTGTACTTTCCTGACACCAATAGCACCAAATTATCCGCATAAGCTACCGCCTTCACTCCACATCTCTCTAATTTAACGAGAATTGTACCCATGACCAGAAGCCATAAAAGAGGCGAAAGGACACCACTCTGGGGTGTTCCCCTACTCACGTGTTTTGTTGCGATTGTATTGCTCGAATCTTTCCACCACTGAGCATGGAAATAATCCATTCTCGAATGAAGTCTTTTACACCGAACTTAACGAACGATTCTTCTATTGATTCGGTAAGGTTGTTAAAAGCACCTTCTATGTCTAGGAAGGTGGCAAGAGTAAATTCTTTATAATGGATTGTTTGTTCTACAGTACGCACTACCTCATGGAGGGCAGTCTGCGTAGATTTTCCCTTAAGATAAGCATACTGAGAGTTTTCGAGAGGTCGTACAACTAGGATTTCTCTAATATGGTAATCAAGAATGCGCTCCTTCGCGGGTTCGTGACCTCGCCTACCCACTTTCGGGATAAAAACTACTTTGACCTGTCTCCACGACATGGGCACATGTTTGAGAAGGAGACATCCTTTGAAAATTTGTTCCAGCCATGGAGCTGCCACATCATGCAACTTTTGAAGCATAACTGGCAGTATGCCATCCATGCCTAGAGATATAAATGGAGAAAAGGTATTGATGGCCCACAAAATATTTTCTCTGGTTATAATGGAATTGACTTGTTCCACATGAGCTACGTTTAGCTCTGAGGCTTTAAGTGATTCGGGGTTATCACTTTCGCAACCCGGAAAGTGCGTCTTCATCAGTAGCTCAAGAGCTTCGGCTGGAGAGGCTGTCCAGGTTCCATCAGGCTTTTTTAGAAATGAAGGATTACAATGTTCCTTCGATAAAACTTTGCTGGGCCTTGCGGAGTCCCTTATGTCTTCGATTAATTGACAGTATTCTCTCCAGCCTTGTCTTTTGTCTAATGACAGGGCTTGCTTGTAAATTTTAAGAGAGTTTTTATACGGTTGATAAAACTTATGTTTGTGGCAGATATTGAAAATTGTCCTCGTCATTTTCCTAAGACTGGACAGTTCCTCATTCCACAAAGAAGGAAGGGTTTTACGGCTATATTTAACTGGGCAAGAGACTCTAAAAGCTTTACTTATAGAAGTTTCAAAGGTTTTTTAACTTTTATTCAAGGTCTCCTATCGATTCAGTGAGGTTCGGTAAGTAGCTTAGTTAGTCAAAGGGGAAACTCTCCAATTCTCCAATAATAAATTACGGTTGTTTACTAAAGTAACATCAAGCACATCCTCCCATCCATCATAGTTTTCCGAGCTCGGAAAGACGAAAGTGGGAGTATAGCCTCTGTTACAAATGGTCATATTATTTTCAATAATAAAATCAAAAAGTGATTCACCTCATTCGTTGATCACAGAACTTCCCCAAAGGGTATGCCGAGCATTCGCGTCGCCTCCGATCAGAAGGTTTGTCTTTTTGATGGTAGCTTCGGTTATGATTTTGCACACCTCCTCCGGAGGTGATGGTGCATTATGGGCAGAGTAAAAAGAGGCCAACAGCAAACCCTGTGTATTCCTATCTTCAAATCTGACAACTGTCAGATCGGGAGTGCTAAAATTTGGACATAAAAAACCTTTTAAATGTTTCTTAGCTGAAATACAAGTTCTGGGATTACCTTGGTCTTGATCAGCGGCTTTATAAAAGAGGTCGTATTGGTTGTCTTGGAAGCCTTGCACCTTGAGGCTGTTTACCCACGGTTCTTGGATAACGCCAATGTCGAAGTTTTCCTCCCTAGGGAAAACTCTCAGATTATCTGAAACAGGCATTCTACGAAGAATATTAATTAAAGACCTTTAAAGCTCATTAATTCAAAAGCTCAAGTTGATAGATCACTAGCAACGACGTATGTTTATTCGCTGATTAGGTTGTTGAAATGCATCATGATACTCCATTTAAAAATCATCTTCAGTTATGAGGCCTATTTTCACTTTGGACGCTATGTGAATTAGCGGAATTATGAAAAAGTGATTTTTGAAAAACCTCACCATCTTTAACGTGTCTCTGTTTTGGTGGATTTTCAGACTTGATGGCGATATAACTCGAAGTTTTCTATGATTTTATCGGTATTCGTCGTTACCGGTCTTACAACGGCTGACTTATCCATGTCGTCGAAAAAATTCATCTGCGGTTTCGAGTGATATAGTAACATCCCCAAAACACAATTAATCTTACAGAACATTTCTCTAGCGGATTCCACTATAACGAAGGAAATCTTTAAAATAGCGCGAATTTCGGCGTTAGTAAAGTCCATGTTTAAATGTTTATAACTGTTGAACGCAATATTCAAACCAATCATGCAGAGCGGTTTGTAGGTTATATCAAGACTTTTAACATGATGTATATACCTATACATAAATTGCCAGATACGAGCTCAGTAGCGGTTTATACATAGTTGTGAAATTCAAAAGACAGAAAGGCAACTTTTATTTGTGATGTGAAGAATCGAAACCTCATGAACAGTTAAGAAAGATTAGCTGCTTTATAAATTAGTGTTGGATAAAACCCAAGTTCGTAGATTATTTAGAATCAGGCATTTCCGGAACAAATTTGTCATATTGACTACCAAAAATTGACTATAGTAGATTATGATATTGGCTACCGCAGTTGTCGTATTGACTACCAAATTGTAAAAAAAAATGTCGGATCCCAATATTGACAACCGAAAATTGTTCTATTGACTATCGCGGTTATCGGCTGAAAATTGACTACAAAATAGTCATATTAACTACCTTAATAGTACATAGGATTACTTTTTTCGTTCTGTGTAGATACTCAAGAATATAAAGGGTGATTTCTTAAAAGCTAAAGGAAAGTTAAAAAAAAAAAAAAAAAACACATACAATCAGTTGTCAGTGAACTTTCGTTGGGGAAGGTACCCTCTGTGTTGTGCGTCCGTTGCCAATGCGCGTCTTGTTCGAGTCTTGTAAGTAATCGTGATATTTGGCTAATTGTTTCCCATATATTTTAAATGTTAACAAAAAAAAACAAATAATCAAGAACAAAATGAAACAAAAAAAAATTGCAAAAAAATAGCAAATAAAATATTAACATTGATGAAAAAAAAATTAACAAAAATAAAAAAAAAAAAAACAATAAACTAAGCCACACCAAATCAACTAAAATAAAATAAAACAACCAACAAAAAATAATACATATCATGATGAGCCAACTCAACATAGCACAGTGAGTACTATCGTTTACTTTCCCCTTTTGCCGCACAGTCGCATGGCCTAGCATGTGCATCAAATTGCATTGTGTTTAATAACTAATGTAATGGATACACAGATTACTTCATCGTTGATAGCAGATTGTTGACAACAAAAATTTTACTGTTTTGCATTAACAGGGCCGGATTCGATTGTTGTCACTACTAAGGCATAACACTAGTAGTGACGTGTATCGAATAGAATTCTGTGGTTCAACTCAGTAATATTTTTCTTATAGTCTTTGACTTTGTCTGTTTTGGTTTTAGTTATTCTTTTATTTGCAATGGCTGGAAATTTCAGGGTAGACTATTGTAATATTCGTGGGCTTAGAGCGAATTTTCTTTCTGTGTACTCCCATACTGCTTTAAACAGGCCAGCTGTATTGGCACTAAGTGAAACCCAAATGGGTGAGGATTCCGATCCCACTGAATTCTTTATTCAAGGGTATAACATGCTGCCATTATTCTTTTCCCAACATGGTCTCGCCATATACATTAGGAATGATATTGCTTATCAGTTTTTTTCCACAATATTGTCTCTGCACCAATTCTTTTTTCAATTTTATGTGGCTTAAATTTTCCGTGAATAAGCAAATCATTCACTATTGCTTACTTTATCGAAGCCCCAATCTAGACAGAGTGTCAACTTCTCGTGAATTTGATGCTTTGTCTGATTCAATCCAAAGAATTGTTTCTTCATATCCTCGCACTAAAATCGTTGTTACGGGCGATTTCAATGTACACAATTCTTCATGGCTTCAACATTCGGGCCAGTCAACACCAGAAGGAGTGTGTGCTGAGATCTTCGCTGAGTTAAACCACCTAACTCAGCTTGTCAACGAGCCCACTCGAATATCAGACGTGGTAGGTCGAGCAGAACACACTCTTGACTTGTTTCTTACCTCTGACCCTGATAAGTACACTTTAAGTGTTCTATTTCCATTAGGCACATCTGACCATTGTGTTATATCAGTAAATTTTTCATGTGAAAACAGTTCAGTTAAAAAAAGGGCTCCTAAGAGAACCGTTTGGCAATACGAGAAAGCCAACTGGGACGGTCTCAATAATTACTTTAGAATCTTTAACTGCTCACTATGCTTCCTCGATAGTGACGTTGACGCCAGCGCTAAAATGATCACAAGTTTGATTCTCCTGGGAATGAGAACTTTTATCCGGAATAGGGTTAAAAGCATCAGACGTAAGGAAAACGCATGGTTCGATGCGAGCTGTAAAGAGGTTATTAGGGTCAAGAAGGTAAGTTTCCGTTGTTTTAAAGCCAATCAAACCGAGGAAAACCGGAATAAGTTCAAGCAAGCCAGGAAGACCTCCAACGCCCATATTCGACGGACCAAATTTTTACATGACCAAAAATTACGTCAAAAAATACTGCAATGTCCCAAAGGCAGTAAAAATGTTTGGTCATTTGTAAAAAACATCCTCGGTTCCTACGCTCGTTGTAAATGACTCTCCATTTGTTAGCTCCTTAGAGAAAGCAAATCTATTTGCTAGGCAGTTCGCCGCAAATTCTACGCTGCCAGTGAGTGTTATTACTCCGCCTGTACTTGATCGAGTTAATGATTCTATAGGGCAAATATTTTTTCCCACTCATACTGTAGCGAGAGTCCTAAAAGATCTTAACATACATAAATCTGCTGGTCCGGATGGTATCCCCGCTATTGTTCTGAAGAGATGTTCTTCATCGCTGGCAAAACCACTGCGTACGCTTTTTCATCTGTCCTACTCCTCAGGTCTCGTTCCGAGCGGATGGGAAACCGCATTTGTCCAGCCTATTTCCAAAAAAGGCGAATCTTCCTCAACGTCTAGTTACCGACCGATTGCACTTACGTCCCTTCTTTCCAAGGTCATGGAAACGCTGATTAATTATCAGCTCAAGAAATATCTTGAAGAACGGAAGCTTCTTAATGACAAGCAAAACGGCTTTCGTAGCAATAGGTCCACTGGTGATCTCATGGTTCATCTCACCGAACAGTGGAACAAATCTTTCCATAGTTTTGGAAAAGTAAGATTATTGCACTAGATATTTCCAAAGCATTTGATAGAGTTTGGCATCAGGCTCTCTTATGCGTGCTTTTGGTTTTCATGAATCCCTGCTTCACTGGATTAGTAATTACCTTTTGAATCGTTCAATACAAATTGAATTGGATGGATTCAAGTCTGAAAACCACAAAATAAATGCTGGTGTGACCCAGGGCTCTGTTCTATCTCCAACACTCTTTCTCATTTTTATTAATGATCTCTTGTCTGCAACATCTAATCCAATACATTGTTTCGCTGACGATAGTACTTTTGGCTTTTCATATTCGTTTTCAGATTCACACCCCTCTTCTTCGTATGTGGAACTGCAAGTACAAAATATGATAAGCTTATTTAATTCCGACCTAAACAGCATTGTACAAAGGGAAATAAGAAACAGCGTGGAATTTAATGCTTCCAAAACGCAATGCTGTCTTGCATCGTTAAAGCGAAATATACCTCCCCTGCCATTATCCATAAATGGCACTTGCATCAAGGAAACTGAACATCTCGATATTCTCGGTATGTGTCTCACCAACCACCTTTTGTGGAACGATCACATACGCGATGTCGCCAAAAATGCCGCAAGATGTATGGGTTTTCTAAGGCGATGCAAGAAATTTTTCTCCCACTCTGATCTGGCTGTTATTTACAAGACTTACATACGTCCAAAGCTTGAGTATAACTCCCATATCTTGGCTGGTGCTCCTGCAAACTTACTAAAGCCTCTTGGATAGTATTGAACGTAGAGCATTTAGATTGATTGGTGATATTACCATCATAAGATCATTTACGTCACTTGAACATCGTCGAAATTTTTCTTGTCTCACCCTGTTTTACCGTTATTTTAATGGTTTATGCTCTTGAGAAATAGCCACCTGCATTCCTCCCCTTAAACAGTTCAACCATAATACTCGCGCTTCTAGGAATGCTCATCAATATACCCTCGAGCCCATCTTCGGTCGTACTGTCAAGTACAGAGATTCGTTCTTTAGCCGTACTATGCGAATAAGGAATACCTTGCCACACCCTGTCTTTATCAGCTATTGCAATATTCAGGAATTCAAAACAAATGTGCACCGACATCTCCTTTCAAACCCTCTCTCCCTTTCCTAGTGCTCACACTGTGTCTACATAATAAGGGTAATATATCCCCTTGAGTGTGCGCTTATTATAAGAAAAAAAATGCATGAGATCTTTATTGAAATAGATAGTACGAGCTTTAACATAGCCCCAAAAAAAATCTAAAGGCGTTAAATCACACGATCCAGGCGACCAATTGACCGATCCCGAACGTGAAATAAAATATTCCCCGAACTCGCCTCTCAATAATTCCATTGTTGCGCTTGTTGTGTGGCATGGGGCACCGTCTTGCACCACATGTCATGCAAGTCAAGCTCTTGAATTTTGGCAAAAAAAAGTTGGATATCATTTCACGGTAGCGCACCATTCACAGTTACGTTACGAATCACATCATCTTTGAAGAAGTACGGTCCAATGATGCCACTAGCCCATAAACCGCACCAAACTGTGACTTTTTCCAGTTGAATTGGTAGATCCTACAATGCTTCTGGCTGATAGTCACTCCAAAATCTACAATTCTACGTTGCAGAAAGTCGTTCGGATTCAATTCTTGCACCAGCTGTATTTTGAAAGGCATAACATCTAAATCCTTCAGCAAAATTGTCCACGTTGTTGAGTAGCAGAGGCCCAATTGCTGCGAACGGCGAAGAATCAATAATTGATGGGCTTCATTAACACTGGCCGATACAGCTGCGATATTTTCTTCATTTTGCACTGTACGTAAGCGTGTTAGTGGTTTAATGTCCAATAATGTAAATTTGGTGAGAAATTTTATAACAATAGCTCGAATAGCCGTTTCGGTGGGTTGATAAAATTGACCATAAAATGGAAGGAGCGTGCGATGAACTTTCTTAACAGAGCACAAATTTTGATAATAAAATTCAATAATCTGAAGGGTTTTTTTATTCGGTTGATGCATGATTAAATTATAGACCAAACTGAAGAAACAAAACACGGAACGTGCATCAGTTGTTTAAACCAATGTTGCTAAAAAGATAATAGCTACAAAATCACCAGATCACCAACAACTTCGTTCTCTAATTATATCCTTAAAACGCATTAAAATGAGGCTCCATTAAAAAATTATCTCATTTTCACTTCATACGCTGTATGAATAATGTTAAATTTGGAGTTCGTAAAATCAAAGACGTGTCACTTTCGAAGGCGGTTTTTGGACTTATCGAGTGATTGCACCTTTCTTATTCGCAAATAAAGCTTGTGCAAGTATCATGGCGAATTCATTAGGCTACTGTACTATGATATTGGTGGTGACGGCGTTAGTTTTCAAAAGGACGGAACTACGAACCACACAATCAACAAAACAGTAGAAATTTTGCCGTAAAAGTTTCCCAACCATATTATATCCCGAAGAGATAATCACAATTGGGTACCAAGATCATGTGATGATGAGCTTCCGACTTAATTCTTCAGTGTGGAAAGATCAGAATTATGTCAATGTTTCACAATCAAATTTAAGGCTTTAAAATGTGAGCACTGGTAAAGGTAAAGTTCAGAAAAAAAAAATGGAACTGCTGTATCCATTTCAATGTTGCAGCTTTCCATGTTTGCTTTTATTCCTTCTTCTTAACCCTAATATAAACATCCATGGTTTTTCAACATATTTATTTTTGTTTGTATAAATATGAAACCGATTTCAAAAACCATTGTTCGAATTGCTGACTGTCATGAATTTATGTGCAGTGTTTCAAATTTTTGCTTTGAACACATTAGTTATTGGGCAATTCCCCGCTCCTTTTTCCGCATTTCAAAATCTGTTCTTGTCTTTTAAGAAAATATTATTTTTCTTTAAAAAACAGCTGCACAGATTTTTTCTTATCCTCTTCTATCCCCTAACACAAAACCCATGGAAATGATTTTTTCCCTACCCTTATTTAATTTAATATGCTAACGGTCTTGGAGTTCTATTTACTTAAAAAAAAAAAGTTTTTTTTATTTTAATACATTCATACCTATATATATCCATTTGTGGTCTACAAATATTAATACCCAACAACCGAATCATCAAAATAGCTGCTTCTCTCACTTAAGTAGAATCAACCGGAACATGCGAAAAAAAAGAAACCTTCAAAAGGACGAGATGGCGGGCGCATCCCAAAAAATACAACATCAAAAAAATAAATCTAACATAATAACAATGAAAATGGCGGGAGCGCCCCGGCCGCGAGTACCGCCACCCAGAGTATACAAGTATAAAGCTGTTTGCCGTTTCAGCGATTTAACAAAATTCATTGCGTAGCAGGATTTTAATCTAACTTTATTAAAATACGAGACATTTAACGGTTATTTGGGTTATTTTTCAAATGGATATGATACACGAAGCGAGTGAGCCGAGACTGGGAATGTGGCCGGGAGGCCGCTGGGTGTCTAGTCTATGAGGGTATTAAATTTTTGTTGTGGATTTTTTGTTGGTTTAAATTTTTCAATTTAATATTTCATAAGAAAAGAATTTGCTATGCCATCCGGTGTTGGTGGTCTGATTAAAGATAGATAGGTATGGTACCTGGCTTGTCTACTTATTTTGTGTTGAGGAAAATTGTAGGAATGTAAAAATATAGAAGGCAATAACTTGGTCGCATGAAATTGCTAAATAAGGAAAGCAATAGTTCACAACGTCCAATATATAAACGGTTTTTCAATTCTAGCGGGTAGCTATCGGCGCCCGTGCCGTCCATTTTGTAACATCTGTAAAATCTTTTGTTTTTAATAAGTAGCTTATGCCAAATCAAATGATAAAATTTTATTATAAAAATGAGTGTTCGTTAACGTAAACGTTGCGCGCATTGCGGTAGACTTGGTGACCCTTCAAAGTCGATTCTCCAACGTTTGGTGGCCGAATTTGAGACGACCGCTTTTTTAATGAAGTTTTTCGACATTTTCTAGAAAGCACATATCTCTTATATTTAATATAACCTCTTTAAGAATAAAAGAATTAATTTTAAATCACAATTTTGTATGAGAAGAAGATTATAACTCAAAACACTTTTTTCCAAAACCAATACTTGTACCCTTAAAGAAAAAAATAAGTCTGCACCTCAGTCATAAAGACATTTTTCTAGAGCATACAATTTTAAATTTTCGATTACTTTAAGGATATTACGAGAGAAAGCTCTTTGGTGTTTGGTCGAATAAAAAAGAAGGGACAAAAAAATGGTTCCGTGTGCGGAAATTATCTCGAACACGTTTTTGAGTTGTCGTCGTGCAAAATGTGCAAAATGTGATAACATACACATCAGGGTTCTTTTATAGGTTTTCGCGGGAATTTTCGTATCCTAGGTAATGCAATAATTGAGAAGAATACGAAAGTCGTATATAAGATAAGATAAGATAGCATGTTGGAACACAAGTTTGTTACATCCTAACTTTTTTTTGAAACTTTGTATAGCTTAGTCATAATCCTGTTGGGAAGGAACTCATCATAAAAAAGTAAACAAATTAGGGCAACTCTTACTCAAAAATAACAATTTTAACTTCATATGGGAATTTTTGTTATTCATGACGTTTTGAGGTCAATTGAATCTATTTGCATGATTTTTAGATTGATGTGTGGTTAGTGCGTGCAAACTTGCGTTATTACGTTCGGCATACCTTTTTCCACAGGCCATAGTTAGCGAATGAAGTTATACCTAAACTTCAAATATATTTTATTTTACAAATAATGACAATATTTTAAGAACATATAATATTTGTATACTGTGAAAATTAAGTTTTTGGAAACTGGTAAGATTATTAAAAAAATAATGACTAATTTTACAAACAATTACAACCTACACAGAACGAAAAAAGTCTCCTATTGACTATTTTGATAGTCAATATGACTAATTGGTAGTCAATTTTCACCTGATAACCGA
Organism: Eupeodes corollae; assembly: GCF_945859685.1. NCBI lineage: Eukaryota > Metazoa > Arthropoda > Insecta > Diptera > Syrphidae > Eupeodes > Eupeodes corollae. The sequence continues at coordinate 27,997,251 of NC_079149.1, read as the reverse complement.
GCTAGTCAATAGAACAATTTACGGTTGCCAATTTTGGAATCCGAATTTTTTTACAATTTGGTAGTCAATATGACAACTTAAGTAGCCAATATGACAACTTTGGTTAAAGGAAATTGAAACTACGGTTGTCATATTGACTGATGTGGTAGTCAATACGACAACTGCGGTAGTCAATATGACAAATGCGAAAGTCAATATGACAACTGCGATAGTCAATATGACAACTGCGGTAGTCAATATGACAACTTTGGTTGAAAGAAATTGAAACTACGGTTGTCGTATTGACTAATGTTTTATTCAATACGACAACTGCGAAAGTCAATGTGACAACTGCGATAGTCAATATGACAACTGTTATAGTCAATATGACAACTCCGATAGTCAATATGACAACAGCGGTAGTCAATAGGACAACTGCGGTAGTCAATATGACAATTTTTGTTGAAAACAGAAGACTATTGGGCAGTCAATATAACATTCGTCAATAGTCAATTTTGGGCAGTAAATATGATAACCAAATTGTCATATTGACTACCGAAGTTGTTCTATTGACTACTCTTGTTGTCATATTGACTATCCAAAATTGAAAATCGAAAATTGGTCTACTGTCGTCAATTTAAAAAAAAAGGTTGTCATATTGACTATTTTGGTAGTCAATGCGACAATTTGGCCAAATTTCAGGTTCACTATCGACGATTGTTAATATGACAACTTCTTTTTTTCTATGTACAAACAATTAATTTACAAACAATTCATAATAAAGAAATGATTTTCTTTTTGTTCTTGCAGAAAATATTGTATATACTCAAAATACAGCTCTAACTTCAAATTTCGATTGTTTAAGTTATCTAAATTTTTAAGGCTTTACATTCGTAAAAAAATTCAAAATCGAGCTTTGAATCAAATATCTACGGTCGGTAGAGAAGTCGAAATAAATGGGTCCCGGATTCCGTTCGTCTGTCTGTCTATCTGCCCTGGCTTCTATAACCCAACACATTATGTTGATTGACTTCAGATTTGGACATTAAAGTTTTAAGCCCATTCGCGTTCTGCGTTTTTTCCGTTTTTAGACATAAAATAAAATTAGTCCCAATACAAATTTGTTGGTCAAAAATTGAAAATTCGAATTTTCTCAAAAACAAACCGATATATTTATTTTAAATGTTTGCTTAAATGTGTTTTGTTGACTTGGCTTTTTTCAATACAAAAAATATATTTGTGTACTCCCATAGAACTGTTGTTTTGTGATTTTCAGTTTTCTCAAGTCCTAATCAAGCGGTTTCAATGATGATCTTATAATTTTTTAAAGAATTTTTAAGAAACGTTAATTTTTTTTTAATTTTATCGCAAAGATGGGTCTTAATTTATATGACAATCAATATTTAAGTGTTTATTAATAAGCACTATAAAATTGCGTACCTAATATATTTATAAGAAAAAAATTGTTTACAGTGCAGTTCGAAAAATGTTGGTCAAACATTTTATTATCATTTTTGAGATCAGTACTTTGAATGTAGGAACGCTACTAAGAGCTGCATTTGGTTCAAAATAGTAGTCCAATACCAACCGAAGTTATTTTCTGGAAAAAATTGAAAAAAATCAGTTCGGAACATAAATAAAATATTTTTTGTCTGTCAGGTGTCAATTTGAAAACGCGTAAAATTTTTAAGTGACTGAATATTGCTCAAAAAATTGTGGCATATCCGGGACAAAGAAAAGAAAAAAGGCACAGGAAGGCCAAAAAAGACGACCCCAGTGGAAGATCGTTGTTTGGTGTAGTACAGTCATCGTTTAGTGTAGCAGATCGGTTCATGACTTCGGTGGACTTTAAAAACGATCTGTGTCGAGCTCCAGGCAAAGTAATTTCGTCAAGATCATTGATATAAAGGCTCGTGAAAGCTGGGTTTAGAGCATTCCGGAACTCAAGCTGGATTTTTCAAAAAGAGTCAAAGAAAAACGATTGCTCTGAACTTAGGAGCACCTTAATAAAACTCAATACATGTGGAACCATGTCATTTTTTCGGACGAATTAAAATTAAAGTTCCGTGTTAGAGATGGGAGTATCCTTGCCGTAAGAGAACCGATAGAAAGACTAAGCTCTGATTGCATTTTGAGGATGCCCCCCAAAACTGAAGGTGTGATGGAGATGATAAAGGTAGAATAAGTTTTCTTGAATTCAAAGTTAATACAGAAGCTTACCTTTAAACGTTTTGGAAACAGGGTGCTAAACCTTTTTAGGGACACTTGCAGTTTTATTTTACAGCAGGACAGTGCTCCTTTTCATACAACCAAGATTCTAAGTATGACTCAAATTAATCTTTAAAAAAGCTAACATTTTTATTACCAAAAATAATATTTGGATATTTTTTTCTTAGGTTAAAAAGTACTTCGAAGAAAATAATATCAATGAAATAAGTTAGCCTCTCTACAGGACAGATCTGAATCCAATTGAGAATATTTGATCCATAATAAATGGTTACGAAAAAGCTTCCAGAGTCAGCTGATAAATTAAAAAAAAAACTACTTACCCGCACCTGCAACACTATACCAGCATCCACATGGAAAAACTTATCTCATTCAATGTCTCGCCGATGTGCAACAGTAAAAAAAGTAAGAAGAGGTTCAACATGTTTCTGAAAAGCAAATTAAAAAAAATCCACTAATAAAGTATTTTTCTTTAATCCTTAAAAATAAGGAAGGTACATATAAAATTAATTTTTCGGTATAATAACTTTTTGCTTTAGTGTCCATTTTAGAAAAATCTTATTGTATCATAAATCGATTTGAACCGCACAATAAAACAAAACCTCATTAAAAAATATGTTCCTATTTCAACACATTTAATAAACATTTGAAAAAATAGTTTGACCAACATTTTTCGAACGGCATTGTACACTAGGGTGGAGCGAAAATGGCAACAAAAAAAATCAATTTTTGTATGCAAAAAATCAGGAAGCTATGACTTTATCTTCAGGTGGCGCAGATGACTTTAATTTAAAAAAAAAAAAACAATACCTAATTTGAAAAAAGAGACTGATAACTTCCCATCCCGTCTGTCGATTTGTCTTGCTTAAAAGTTTGTCTATATGCGCTCGTATCAGTTTTTACCAAATTTGCGTACTATTTTTTGTAGATTTCATTTTTTATGAAAAAATTTTTGGATTTTGGATTTTTATATAAAATTTACTGAATATCGAAAACAATGTTTTCTGTGAAATAAAATAAGTTTGAAGCCAATATTTTTAATTTTTGAAAAGCTATTTGAGTCGAAAATCAAATTTTACCAACTTTTATATATTTTTTTTTTTAGGTTTTTATTTTTTGTAAAAACACTGTCAATATGATTTTTCTCAAAATTTGTTCTAATGTTGAAAATAATATTTCGTATAAGATAAAATAAGTTTGAAGCCTAAAATTCAAGTTTTTGAAAAGATATTTGAGTCGAAATCAATTTTTACCAACTTTGAGTAATGTTTTTTTTTAGATTTTTATTCTTTATAAAAAAAACTGTCAGTTCGATTTTTCCCAAAATTTTATCAGATGTCAAAAACATTATTCTTTGTAGCACAAAATTGTTTTGGAGATTAAATCATATTTTAGTCGTAAAATTTTGGAGGTGACAAATTTTTTTTTCAGTTTTTTTGATTTATAAAAAAAAACGTTAAATGGATTTTTTTTTTTAAATTACTTCTTTGATATCACGTTATAATATATTAATATATTATATAAAATTTAATTCAAGTCTCTAGCGTTTTTGGTTCGTAAGATATTTGGGGTCAACCAAAATGTTCACCTTTTTTTCAAACTGCTATGGTAAAAAAACACGTACGCAATTTTCTTGAGAGCCCTTTCTGCATTTTTCTGCCTTATTATCTGTATAACAAAATGTATTTGAAATCGATATCTCTTCTGGTTCTTGAGCTATGGACAACGAAAAAAATGTCGCGAACGTACGGATGTACTAACGTACGTACACACGCACGCACAGACGTCTTTTTAAAAATCTTTTATTTCGACTCTAGGGACCTTGAAACGTTAAGAAATGTCAAAATTTTCAATTTGACAAATCGGACCCAGTACAAGAACTTCCTATGGGAAGTTAAAAATGCATTTTTCATTTTTGACTGTTAAGTTTAGCCTTGAAAACAAAAACCGAATGCAATCTAACACGAATCAGCTTAAAACCACAATTTCCAAGATTGAACTCAATTGACCCAATGGTTTCGGCTGTAGGGACGGGACAGACAAACAGACGGACGGATTTCCACTTTTTTGGATTTCTCTGCCATTTTGATGTCATATTTGCTAAAGAGTTTTGATTTTTTTTAAAATGCAAGAAATAATGTTTTTGTATGTTTTTTTGAATAAAAATAGAGAATCTGGTTTTTAAATAGTTAAGGTACTTTATTTCAAGAAATATCAAAAATACGCAAAAAAAAGAACAAAGACAAAATTTTACAGAATTAAATGGTGATTTTAAAAACGCAAAAAACTGAAGGCCGAAAATATAATAGTTGTTGCTCACCATAATTTTTGCTTTATTTCAAGAACATTTATTTATTATATCTTCAGTTAATTTCATCAATTTGAAGTATTAAATATGATTTTTAGGTTTCCAATGTCAATAGTTTTATGTATTTATAAATTTTCCTCATAATTTGGAATTTAATTTCATTTTCTTGTTTACTTATTACATTTCTTTTTTTTTAAATGTTGTATTTCATCACGGTTAAAAAATTAATAGTTTTTGAAAAAATTTAAGAAAACCAACTTAAATCAGAACGTACCTTTTATCTTTAAAGTTAGAAAGAAGCCACATTCTAGTCTAAAAAAAACTGCTAAAAATTAAAGTATTCACTTTTTGAGTTTGATTTTAGTAAAATGTTAGATAAAGTTAAATTTTGAAATTAGTAAAATCATCTTCTTGGCTTAATTACTTATTAAAATTTCGCACCAGTATTTTTGAGCTAAGCGAAAGAAATTTTTAAAACCTTGGGTGCTTACTGCTTAGTGAAGTCATAGATAGTTTAGTTAAATTTTAATTGTTTGTTTAAAGATGACAGGAGCCACACACATATCATATTTGCCGACATTGTCATCACGTCAGGAACACTGCCATTACCAATAGTTTTTGTTATTTTTTTTTTCTAGTGTGCACGGACACACAGCGCTTTAACGTTAGTCACGTATAACATAAAACTACACCCCTAATGTACACCATAAGCCACTGAAAACCAATTGGATAATTTTCTACTCATTTAACTGGAAAATTAAATTGAAAAGTGTATCTCACAGGATACTTACATGTATCTATAAGTACCTAGCTACTTTTAAAAATGTATATGTGCTAAAAGTATTATTTTTATGGACATTATTAAATATTTATGTGCAGTTTTTGATGGTGCTTGCAACAGAGTACGTTACTAGTTCATTATCCTTATTTTCCTTGTATTTTCTGGCTTTTGAAAAATTATGTTAAATTTGTTTAAATACAACTTCAAAATTTAAATAGGTAATATAATTGTTGAAATCATTATAGGTTGAATTTAATACAATTTTCAAAGTCTGTTTTCAAAATCCAATTTAAGAGTTATAGCGTTCAGCAAGCTATTATCAAATTGTCCAGTATTCCTTCTGGTTTTTAATTAATTTGTTAGCAAAATCCAAATTCATCAGCAAAACTTGTTAAGTTCTTTAATTAATTCGTTAGAGATACTCAAATTCCTCAGCATAACTTATTAAGTTCTAAAAATATTTTTTATTCAATGTGTTCTTAATGAAATTGGTACCACTCCAAATTTCTGTCAAAATTTCTTATCAATTTAGTGTTCATTAATTCTTAGCCTACATTGATTAAAATTTTCAAAGTTCTAAATTTATCTAATGCCTAGAAAGGTATAATTAGCTGTGTCTATAGTCATAGAGTACTTCTCCGTTCCGTATTCTGGCACTCAGATCACTCACATTTTGCTAGTTCAGCAAATTTTCACAAATAAACATTCAATTGGCAAACATTAGGTAGTCTTACATACCTTTCCAAACCCAGTTACTTACCTATCTTAAGTTTTAATAGATAGAAGCTCCAAGCTGTTTTACAATAGTCAAAACCTAATCAAGAGTAAAGTTTCTTCAAATTTTACCGAAATTGAATCCAACCAATTCTTATCTTTCCATTTGATTTTGCAAATATCAAAGCTATGATATTAGCATTGAAAGTGATGTGGAATGAGAAAAGAAGAAAAGCACGTCTGCTTCCATTGAAAAAAAAAAAACAAAACTCAAACCCTCCAACCCACAACCACTATCATTCAACCATTAACAGAGCGACTATAAAGGGAAGATGGAAAAAAAGCACAAAAAACAGAAATCAATTAAAACCCGGATTCAAGGAACAGGGACTAAGGCAATAGAAATTCGCACCACTCCTGAAGTCCTGACTCTTGTACTCTGCGTTGCTCAGATCTGGCTTGACTGTCTCTGTCTGTGGCTCTATGATATCTCAACGAAGAAGGTCGGAGTTGGGTTGGTCTTGAGAAAATGAATAAATTACTTCTAGAGATTTCATGTGTCGATAAGAACCCGAAGAAGGAGGCAAAAACTAGAGAAAGAAGAAAGACCGAGGGTGAGAGAAATAGAGAGAAAGACAGAATTGAACATCATCTAGAATCCTATAGTCTATAATAATAAGAAAAGCAGAAGCAAAAGGAAAACACTGCCGGAAATCCACTTCTCATTGTGCACACACCTTGTGAACGTGAAGAATGGCTTTTAATTAATTCTGGAACAACCTGCTGATGAAGGAGCCAATACCGCCACTATACCAATCTACCATGCACCACCGCACCCGGCATCACAGCATCAACAGAAATCACCCTTAAAAAAAATCGACAAAAAAAAACAACCTATAGTTGTCTTAGGAGATGCGTACACACAAAGGAGCTATACCTTTTGTCTTATTTCCGCTGAAACAGCAGATTCCGGCTTGTTCGTCAAGGTGAATTTCAAAATTATTTTTTAAGAGAAATTTAAAGATATTTATAAAATAGTTAAGAAGAAAATTAACAATGGAAAACAATATAAGCAAAATGGCCAAGGCTATGTTTAAACTTCGTATTCTCTTCATTTAATTTTTCATGACCAATTCAAACACTTTCGCGGGAATCTCGTCGACAACAATACGTATTTCATCCAAAAAGTCTCGAAGCGTGAAATTGGCATAGACCTCATCCCTCACCTGACTCAAAAAAAAAACAAGTATAAAGTCATTAAAATTTGAGATCTTGGTGGTCAATTGTTATCATCGGAAGCGCAATTAATTCACGGTAATAGTTGGACTAGCCTACAATTTTCGAATAAGGAGTCCCAAATACGGTAATTCTGCTTATCAACGTTGCTTCCGAAGAGAACTTTTTTTTTTCTTTTTATAAAAACCCGTATCATTTTGTTTCATTTTAAGCAGCGATCAGCAAAAATACGATGGGTAATACATTGGTTTGAGTTCTTGAGTTGACTTAGCTTCAAAAATCTTCAGAAATAAGTCTTAATTCAAAATACTACGGAACGTTCTTTGTGAATAGCATAATTCTAAAGATCTATAACGAATCTACGATCATGATGTTTTGTCATGACTTCGGTTTACAGTAGAAAATGTATCAGTTGTTGTTGATTGAAGCACAAAGTTTTATTTATTCGCATTACTAACTTGTTTCGAAGGCTGCAAAGACGAAAGTGGAAACATCATATGGAGGGATCACTTCTGCAGACAGTATAAGGGCGACGACGAACCGAATTCCGGTGTAAGGCTCGAAAGCCAACAATCCCGAGCTAGACGAAGATAAGTTTGCTATATCTAAGCTGAAGTCTAACAAAGATGATGGAGACAGTTTATTTAGGAGCTTGCACAAACTTATCTGTAATATATGGTCATAAGAAATCATGTCCGATGAATGGAACCTTAGTATTGTTTGCCTGATTCTGAAAAAAAAGAGGCCCTCTAAACTGGACCAATTATAGAGTAAAAAGTCTCCTTAACATCGCTTACAAAATCTTCGCTGCCGTAATATGTGAATATCTAAAGCCCATTGTCAACAACCTAATAGGTCCTTATCAGGGTGGTTTTAGACCAGGAAAGTCCACTTACTTACTTACTTAAGGTGTCGCTACAGTCCGGGGCGGACCTGGGCCGCAACCAACATGCGTCTCCAGCCAGCTCGGTCCCTAGCTAGCTGTCTCCAGTTTCGCACGCCAAGTTGGTTGAGGTCCTCTCCCACCTGGGTGCGCCACCTGAGTCGCTGTCTTCCTCTACTGCGCCGTCCCTCGGGATTGGATTCGAAGACCTTCCGGGCTATAGCGTTGATGTCCATCCGCTCTACATAACCTAGCCATCTTAGCCGTTGGACTTTAATTCTGCTAACTAGATCAGTGTCGTTGTACAGCCCGTACAGTTCGTCATTATATCTTCTCCTCCATTCTCCATCTATGCATATGGGACCAAAAATCACAAGAAGAATTTTTCTCTCGAAGCATCCTAAGACGCTCTCATCTTTATTTGACAGGGTCCAGGCCTCAGCGCCATAAATGAGAACCGGATGATGAGTGTGTTATAGATGGTGATTTTAGATGCTCGAGAGAGGACTTTACTTCTTATTGTCTTCTAAGTCCAAAGAAGCAGCGATTTTCAAGAGTTATTCTTTGTTTGATTTCAACGCTGGTGTCGTTGCCTGTATTAATAGCGGTGCCTAGGTAGACAAAGTCCTTAACTACCACAAAGTTATAGCTGTCCATGGTGACGTTTTGTCCAAGACGTCTTCGTTCAGTGTCCTTTTTTGATGACAGCATATACTTGGTCTTGCCCTCATTGACCACTAAACCCATCTTCTTCGCTTCCGTCGCAATGCTCAAAAACGCTCCACTGACATCACGCTTTGATCTTCCAATTATGTCAATAATTGGATGGACCTTTGGAAGATTGTGCCTCTAGTGTTGACGGTTGAGTTTTGCACAATTCTTTCCAGAACGATGTTGAAGAAGTCGCATGACAATGCATCGCCTTGTCTAAAACTTTTTTGACATCAAATGCATCTCCATCGTCATTCCGCACAAAAGGACAAGTTTGACAGGGATGCCAAAGTCCACAGTCGATAAAATATTCACATTACGGCAGATCCTCGAAAAAGCCCAAGAACGCCAAATCGACACCCACCATCTTTTTATCGATTTCGAGGCCGCATATAACAGCATCTACAGGGCTGTATAGAGCCATGTCTAGTTTTGGCATCACTGTCAATATCGTCCGTTTGTGTAGGATGACCATAGAAAACTCGCTCTGCTCCATAAAGGTTGAAAAAAACTTAACAGAACCTTTCGGTGTTAAAAAGGTTTAAGACAAGGTGATGGGCTATCATGCGATATTTTTCACAACGTACTTGAAAGGAAAATTGCAGAGCTCCCAGGTAAACACTAGAGGGACTATCTTTCAAAAGTCTGTCCAATAACTAGCATTTACTGATGACATTGATATAATCGGAAGAATTCAGCGTGATGTCATTATAATTTTTGTATTAAAGTATTGAGGCGGTGGCTGCAGAAATGGGTTTAATGGATAATTAGGGAAAAAGAAAGTACATGTTGTCGTCAAGAAAGATCTTACAACACTGGCGAGACGTAGTTTTGAGGTAGAGAGGAAAAGCTCTTCGTGGTCGACCGAAAGGTCGAATTTATATTACAGATTCAAAATTGTCCAACGAGAAGGTGTTTCAAGAGTTTGGGTAAGTGTGACTGCTAAATGTTTTGTAGTGAATTTCATCAATTTCATTGCGTTCTTGAAGCATGTTTCAGCCCGCTTTTGTAATACAATAGCTTTGAAGGTCAAAAATTACAGCTCCGTCGGGATTTTAAAATAAAAACTTCTTATTGGAAAACTATATTTATAGCATAATTAATAAATGGCTATTATTAAAAAAATGTTGAGGGTTCTTATAGTCTAGAAAAAATGGCAAACAAAATTTAGGGGGGTTAAGTACACTCTTTGTTTTTCGTCAATATATTTAAAGGAAAACTTGGCCTCTTTCTTTTCTTTCTCTCAAATAGATTTCACCCTTTTATATAATGCTCATTCAATTTTTTTTTTAACTTTCAGCCCCTCTCCCCCAAAAGTTGTTTGCTCTGTTCTTTTTGGGCAGTAAGTAAGTAAGGAAGCTTTAATGAGCGTCTTTGCAAAAATGCATCTTAATCGAAATTTTTTCGAAGTGACTACAAATGAAATGTCAAAATATTTAAAAACATTTGATGTTGGTGCGTTTTTGTATACAAATGTTGGCAACCCTTGAAAAATAAACAAAACTCAATTTGACAGCTTACAATTGAATTTTTATAAAAATGCTTTTATCGTTTAACAACATGTCAACAATATTGAAAGTTTCGTCTTTTTGGCTTGTTTTTAATATTTCTTCTCAAGGATATTGTAAAATTATTGATCCAACTTCGTTAACAGTGAAAAGAGTACCCATTTGAATTATTTAACGAGACTGAGGAAGGCAATTTAAGACCGTTTCCTTTTCAGGTTTAGCGAAACAATCACAGGTTTATAAGTCTGACTTTTTTTTAATTTCAATTTGAAAGTTATTGAAGAAGAATTAAAGAACTATCCTGGTGAAATTCATCTTAAGTAATTACACTGTATTGTTCCGATAGACCTTCACATAAAAACCCCTATACTGCCCCCAAAGTGCCCACCTATACTCTAGATATGATTTTAATTCATTACCTTTTTTTGGGGGCTGTTTTGTATCTCTGTGTGTTTCTTAAAATGTCATCTACTTATCGCATTTTGAAATTTATTTCCATGGCGATAATTCCACAAAAGGCTGAAAATGCACGTCCTGAGTTCCTATTCCTGTTTCTGCTTAAAATGGTACCTTAACCTAACGTCCCAAAAGAAGAAGTCCTAAATACTCGTCTACCTCCGATCTGTTATCTAATAGCGAACACTTTTATCTTTGGAGAAAGTGCTCTGGTGATTTGCACCCAACAGAAAAATAAAAAAGCACTTCTTATAGAGAAGTAAATTTTAGACCAATTGCCTGCTTGACTAGAGAAGAGACTTTGATGAAGGTCCTGGTACTGGTTCTGGCTTGGTTTGGCTGAGCTCTGAAGTTGGATCTGGAGCTGGGGCTGATGGGCTGGCTGTTTAGGTTGGTTGATAGTAGGCAGGCTGCTGGTAACGAGCTAATGCGTCCTGGGGGTGATTTTGTCTTCCTGTTTTGAAAATCTTTTTCAAACACCCCAAAACTCCGCATCCACATCCTGCTTAAGTATTAATTTCGTGTTTCGGAGCCGATTAAAAAGTGAAATATTGTTGTTGTTGCTGTGTTTTATTTTTATCGTCGTCGTCGTCGTTGCTGCTCGTCTTCGGTTGGACGGTCGGTTTGGGTTCAGCAGAGCGGGCTATTTAGGTTTAATTAAAAGTGATTTTTTTTTGTAGTATCCTGCGTAGCGTATAGTATAAATATGTGTATAGGTAAAGTAGAGATATATTCATTTATTGTTATCGTTTACTGAAATTTATTCCAAGTGGCATTTGTTGCTATAGCAAGTTCTTACATAAACAGATATACACAAATACCTATAACTTGTACAATAAAATGAAAACGGTCTGACTTTTAATTGAAATTGAGGGTGCAAGATATGAATCAAAGATATATTTTCTTGTTAAAATCAACAATAATATTTCAAAAAGCTTATGCAGCATTTAAGATAGGTAAGATTTTCTTTTTTTTTCTTCTTTTTTATGACAATAAAGTTGAAAATTGTATATTTAGCTGGAAATATTTTTTTGTTTTAAATTATCTAATGAGGAAGTTTTGTTTTAAGTTTATGAAAGCTAATTAATGTCCTTAAAATTTGTATTTACAAAACAAAAGAAAATAATTTTAATTAATAATTCCTTTTCCGGTAAAGTTACCTTTGAAATTAAAAAACTTGTATTCCAAAATGAGGCTTAAGGTAATTATGTTGATTTGACAACACACGAAAGGTATTACTTAAACAAAATTAAGAAAATTTAAAAACGTTTGCTTTCTTTAAAAAAATGTTGAGTTAAGCAGGCGCATAGTTTTAAGGTCTTTATTGTTAAGGGCATTATATCAATTATAATTTTCTTGCTAGCTAGTAAAATAATTATTCCATTTTTTTGAAAATGGTGCATCAGAACCGGTCTTAAAAGTGAAAGTTCTTGAAATCAAAACATAACAAGCAGAACCTTATGTAAATATTTTCAAAAAGGATTGGCATAACTGTTTTTTTTTTTGTAATATTTGTTGAATAGGTGATAGTTTAAAACGCATTGAAACGTTCTTCACCCTCAAAGCTACAGCAACACTTATATGATACTTACTATTTCTTTTGCGGTTCAGCTTTTAAACGGTGATTTTTTAAGAGCTTGAGAATTAAAAAAAAAAACGCATAAAATTTGCAAAATCTCATCGATTCTTTATTTGAAACGTTAGATTGGTCCATGACATTTACTTTTTGAAGATAAATTTGCGTCTTAGGTGGTCCATTCGGAAAGTCCAATTTTGGGTAACTTTTTCGAGCATTTCGGCCGGAATAGCCCGAATTTCTTCGGAAATGTTGTCTTCCAAAGCTGGAATAGTTGCTGGCTTATTTGTGTAGACTTTAGACTTGACGTAGCCCCACAAAAAATAGTCTAAAGGCGTCAAATCGCATGATCTTGGTGGCCAACTTACCGGTCCATTCCTTGAGATGAATTGTTCTCCGAAGTTTTCCCTCAAAATGGCCATAGAATCGCGAGCTGTGTGGCATGTAGCGCCATCTTGTTGAAACCACATGTCAACCAAGTTCAGTTCTTCCATTTTTGGCAACAAAAAGTTTGTTAGCATTGAACGATAGCGATCGCCATTCACCGTAACGTTGCGTCCAACAGCATCTTTGAAAAAATAATGATTTCACCAGCGTACAAACCACACCAAACAGTGCATTTTTCGGGATGCATGGGCAGTTCTTGAACGGCTTCTGGTTGCTCTTCACTCCAAATGCGGCAATTTTGCTTATTTACGTAGCCATTCAACCAGAAATGAGCCTCATCGCTGAACAAAATTTGTCGATAAAAAAGCGGATTTTCTGCCAACTTTTCTAGGGCCCATTCACTGAAAATTCGACGTTGTGGCAGATCGTTCGGCTTCAGTTCTAGCACGAGCTGTATTTTATACGGTTTTACACCAAGATCTTTGCGTAAAATCTTCCCTGTGGTCGAATAACACAAACCCAATTGCTGCGAACGGCGACGAATCGACATTTCACGGTCTTCAGCAACACTCTCAGAAACAGACGCAATATTCTCTTCTGTACGCATTCGTGTGGTTGGTTTAATGTCCAATAAAGTAAACTGAGTGCGAAACTTGGTCACAATCGCATTAATTGTTTGCTCACTTGGTCGATTATGTAGACCATAAATCGGACGTAAAGCGCGAAACACATTTCGAACCGAACACTGATTTTGGTAATAAAATTCAATGATTTGCAAGCGTTGCTCGTTAATAAGTCTATTCATGATGAAATGTCAAAGCATACTGAGCATCTTTCTCTTTGACACCATGTCTGAAATCCCGCGTGATCTGTCAAATACTAATGCTTGAAAATCCTAACCTCAAAAAAATCACCCTTTATAACCAGGCTTAATTTGGCCAATCATAATGACGTAGAAAAAAATAAATTTAACAAGTTGTTAAACCCTGTTATTGTCTTTTTTCTGTCAAAATTTTAACAGCCTTATTGAAAAACCCATTAACAAAATTGAACATTTTTCAGTTTGTTGGTGTTTCAGGTTATTTAAAACATATTTTTTTAATACAGAATAAAATACACGACTGGGTCGAACGAAGAAGCTCATATATCCATCTGTTTAAAAATATTTCCTGTATTTTAAGATTTAAAAATGAACCTGCAATATATTTATTTTCAAAAATTAAAATTTTATTTGATTTTCCAATAAAACCTCGATTTTCAAAATTTGTATTTGAAAATAGTTAGAGCGGTTCTTTTTTTTAATCGCAATTTAAAAATACTTTAGGTATGCAAAGACCTTATTAATATATGTACCTTTTAAATTTCATTTTGATACGTTTTCAAGATATAGAAATTTAAAAGAAAACTTTAATATTCTTTTGAAAATCAAATAAAATAATAACAGTTTTGTTCATAAATAATATTAAGACAGTATAAGAGTTTGTGCTTGTATTGAAATTGATTCATTAGTTTTTCAGAGAACTTAAAAACGAAATAACGACTGTTTTATGGGGGTTCCCTTCTGGAGGAATTCAAAAAACTACTATTTTTGTATTGAGAAAATCCAAGTCAAATTTAAAAGCAATATTAATACAAATTTCTCGATTCGTTTTTGAGGAAATTTTAATTTTCGATGTTTGCGAAAAAAAATAAAATAGAAAACCCTTAACGCGATTCTAATTAAAACCTTAATATTCAAGTTTGAACTAAACCGACCCAATGATTTGGGCTGTATGGGCGACAACAGACCAAGGACGGAATCGTTGCCCACTTTTTCGAAATTTGTTGTATATGTACTCGTATCAGTTTTTACCAAATTTGCGTACAATTTTTTACAGAATTTATTTTTTATGGAAAAACAGACTGTTGGATTTTTATATACAAATTACTGAATATCGAAAACAATATTTTCTGTGAAACAAAATAAGTTTGAAACCAATATTTTTAATTTTTGAAAAGCTATTTGAGTCGAAAGTAAATTTGTACCAACTTTTGTTAAATTTTTTCTCGGTTTTTAATTTTTTGTAAAAAAGCTGTCAATTCGATTTTTTGTCAAAATTTTACTGAATGTTGAAGATTTTTGAAAGATAAAAACAAATTTAAACCAATATCTCAAAGGTTTGAAAAGATATTTGGGTCGAAATTAATTTTTACCAACTTTAAGTAATGTTTTTTTTAGATTTTTAATTTTTATAAAAAAAACTGTCAGTTCGGTTTTTCTCAAAAACATTATTTTTCGTTGTACAAAAATGTTTTGGAGATAAAATTATATTTTAGTCGTAAGATTCATGTAGGTGACAATTTTTTTTTCATTTTTTTTGATTTATAAACAAAACCGTTAAATGGAGTTTTTCAAAAAATATACTTCTTTAATATCACATTACAATATTTTATATAAGATTTAATTCAAGTCATTAGGGTTTTTGGTTCGTAAGATATTTAAGGTTTACCAAAATGTTCACCTTTTTTCCAAACTGCTATGGTAAAAAAACCACTCACGCAATTTTCTTGAGGGCCCTTTCTGCATCTTTCTGACTTATTATATGTATAACAACATTTATTTGAAATCAATATCTTTTCTGGTTCTAGAGCTATGGACGACGAAAAAACGTCGCGAACGTACGTATACACGCACACACATCTTTCTAAAAATCTTTTATTTCGACTCTAGGGACCTTGAAACGTGGAGAAATGTCAAAATTTTTAATTTGACAAATCTGACCCATTACAATAACTTCCTATGGGAAGTTAATAAACTTCCACTGTTACAAATTGTGAATGTTTAGATTTTTTACATATGTTAAAATTCTTATGAAAATTCAAATGATAGTTTTTCTTTCACGCAAACATTTGAACTGAGAAAAATAGTCCTCAAATTGGTTTTCAATTCAAATATTTTGAAAATATAAAGGGTTCTTCAATAAGGGCGGGAAAATGTTGAAATGGAATAAAACAAGCTACGACATCACTTAAATGCCTGAATCGGCTTCTTACGTTGACACCGTCCAGTGGCCCAATTTTCAATGACTCTTTTGCATAGATCCGAATGAATTTGAGCTATGGGCTGTGTTATGTTCACTTTTAGGGCATCAGTGGATTCTGGTTTATTTGCATAGACCTGCTTCTTCAAGAAACCCCTCAGGAAAGGAAAAAGTCTAGTGGGGTCAAATCGCAAGACCTTGGTGGCCAATTCACATCACCACTGTGAGAAATAACCTTACCCTTAAATCGTTAATGCAAAATATCAATCGCGGTGTTTGCCGTGTGGCACGTAGCACCTTCCTGTTGGAACCACATGCTGTCTAGGTCCATATGGTTCAATTTAAGCCATAAGAAATTAGTTATCATCGTTTTGTAGCGCTCGCTGTTGACGATGATTGCCATAATTTTTCGGCCAAAATTTGGGTCCTCTTCAGATCGATTCGAAGTCCAGGCAGCGAACAAACGGTGTTGTTTATGGTCATAAACTTTGAGCTCATGCGGCAGTTGGATCTGTGTAGGCCCTAATCCGAAGTCCCGACGTAAAATTCACCAAGTTAAAGTCCGCGAAAACCGAGTTCTTTTGCATGGCGAGGAATAGATTGCCTCGGGTTCTGCTGAACTTTTTGACTCTACGTCGATGTTCTCGGCCGATCTTGCATTCCTTGAACGTACGGGTGTTGGCTGATTGTTTACCGAACCGATTTGGCAGATGTCACCAAAACAAAATGCTACACCGGACCACAAAAATCTACCCGTGCCAACTGAAAAAAACGTTTAGAATTATCATAACTTCGAACTTGTTTTTCAGACTTCTTACGAAAAATGGAGAATGATAAAAAATAAAAAAGCTGTATGATTAGATTTCTGGTTTTGAAAAATTATTAAAACGCTTAAAATTTAATGTTACTGACAAAAACTAAGCTTAATTACAAAGATGAAGGTTTGCCATTATGTTTTAACAATAATTTCGAGCAAATGGCCGAAGCCTCAATTTTCGACCACATGTTGCAGCTATTGGGGCCGAATGTCAACAAAAACGCTTCAAATGTTCTTTTCCCAAGCGTCAATTGTCTCGGATTTTTCTGCGTAGACAAGGGAATTTACATTACCCCAATAAAAATAGTCCAGTGGTGTTGAAAAGTTTCTTTCGAAAAATTGATGCCTCTGGCGAACCGAACCGTTATTTTGGTAATAAAGTTCAACAAGTTGCAAACAGTGTTCAGAAATAAGTTGGTGCATATGTTTTATCTAGGAGCTCGAACAACATATCTTTGGTGTTGTCGTCTTTCTCTTCTGTGGGGGCGTGCGCGCATATCAGGCTAATGTTGCCGAATTTAGCCTTGATGCGTATGGTCATGAGGCGCTCATTGATACAGCTATAGCTCAAGACTTTTTGTCTAAGTCAGGCTCCAATGACGAAGCCGCATCCAAATAAGCGCTGTTGGTTTTCGTGGTAGCAGTCACCATAGTAAATATCGCAGTTTTTCATCCTCTTTTTGCCCGGTCCATCCCATCGTATTTCCTGGATGGCGGTGATATCTGCTTTATAGCGGTCTAGGGTCTCCGCTAATTCTTCTGCCGCACGTGGTCTGTTAAGGGACCTAACATTCCACGTACATATCCGAAGTTCGTTGTCCTTTATTCGTTTGCGTTGGTTGTCAACAGTAAATCCGTCCGTATCCGAGGCTTGTTGGTGCTTCGCAACTATGAAAGCTTTAACGTGGCCAGGAAGTCACCCCGACGCACAACCTCCAACCTAGAGGGCCAGATCCTAAGTATAACTCCAAGGATGGGGAGCCGGATAAAACTGCTCCTTATAGGACTGGGCTCCGAATAAGTCGAAGAAGCAATATAAGGTGTTCACTAAGTAGTTCAACTTAACTGGAACTGTAGACGCTACCGTTGATTCCATCTCGGAAATTCCTCCGCTGCCGTCTGGATAAGGAGAGGTGCCTCAGTGTAAACACCTCTCCCCACCTCTCTCGTTTGCTGCCCCCAACAACTTTCCACTGGGGTTAGAACTAGGCACCCGATGTTCACCACGGGAAGGTGAGAGTAGGGGTTCATAGACAGAGGTTGGTTTTGAGAAAAACCTGTGGACGCTTGTGTCCTCTTGAATGCACATGTCTACCATTTGAACATCAGTCTTGCTTTATTTCAACATATAATTGAATATTTGTAAGGTACTTATATGGAAAGTTATTTCTGTGGGTCGAATACCACCTTTTTTGAAACCGTTTAACGAATATTTAGTCCTATGAAAAACACACTCTAGTTTATTGGCAAATTCCATTTTACACAAAGCTTTTTCATTGTTAATGTTGGTGTATATTTTTTGAAACAAACTTCTAAAACCCGTAGTACCGTAGTCTTGGGTTCAATCCTTGCCTGTAGCATCTTAAGTTTTTTCACGGGTACTGCATCTTGCGAGGAATTTACAAATACTCCCAAAGTAATTCTTGTCCTAAAAAGTGATTTCTCAAATTAGCAGTTTAGATTCGGCTTATGAACTCTAGGTCCCCTCCATCCCTGTTAATAGTACTCGCACACAGGAATGGTTGAAAGGTGTAAGTCAACAGATTGTTCCGCCACCTAGTTTATTTATTTTTAACTTCTGAGACAGTGTTACCACCGATATGAACGTCATGATTTGTTTTTTTTTTCACTGGCTTTAAGTTTTTCTAAAGAATTGAAATTATTTATTTAATCAATTGACAAAAATTGGTACGTTTTTATTTAGTTTTATTAAATGCTTTCGTTAACAAAATTTGTTTTCTTATTTTTTTTTAAATTTTAGTCTACATAATTAATTTTTTTGAATTATTTTATAATAGCAACTAATTTACACAGTTTATGTTTTGAACGCACATTATTATGTTATATAAACCTTAAACTTAAAATTTATTTTACGATCCTTTTTTATATCAAATTTCTACTTTAAATCTATTTTTATTAATTTTCTCTCCAATTTTTATTTAGCAAATAAAATGTTATATATGTATATGAAATAATCATTTTATGAGTCTTAAAGATAATTCATCTCTTAAAGAGGTTATTTTTTTTAGCTGCAAAAAATTAAATCAAACCTTTTAAAAGCAGTTTTTTTTAAGAAAAGAGAAATAGATAAATGATCAATTTTTATTATTTCGGTGGACGGAACTCCAGTAAAAAATTATTATATTTTTTATATTATTAAACTTCTTTATCTTTTATATGTACCTACTTTAGTGCGCTGGCACTTCGTTACTCAATAATATGTAAGTTAATATAGGTTAGGAAAAATGTTTATTGAATCAATAAAAAAATGGTCATTCAGCCCGAATCTTCGTTCAAACATCAAAATAGCAATTATATAAATGCTAATTATTGATATTATTAGCATTTTAATTTTTATTGAATTATATTATTATAACTTTAAACAAAAGTTAAAAACACACTTTTAATTATGCCAAATGCGAACATGAACATTTATAAGAGTTTCCAATAAGAAATTTTATTTTTAACGGCTATAAGTTGTCAATTTGAAAGTTCTCATCTTTTGGTGTTTGGCAAATAGAGTCACAGTTCGCAGTTATGCAAGAAAAGTTTCATGTCCGTTTTATTTCTCGAAGACTTGATCACAATATTCACCTACAAGATGTTGTGATGTATAAACTTTAGACATTTTTTCTGAACCTCGTAAACAGAAATAAGGATTTGAGGAGTAATTGAGAACATACAGCTACAAATTTTATAGTTAGTTTCGAAAATTTAGGGAAGAATATGATGGTAGAAAATTCACTTCATGTCACATGGATAGGGACAAGATTTTTTTCGTTTTTATTTGCCGATATTTCTTAAAACCTCAGGTTTTCGGGAAAACCCCAAAGTGGAATTAATGAGGTATATAGGCATTTCCACAGAATCTTTCATTTTCAACAATTGAAATTTTTTTTTTATTTTGAGGCACATCTGTAAACAAACATTTTCTTGGTTGTTTATCATCTAAATAACAAGAAAATACTTGCGTGATTCATTTTGAAACATCGTTTAAAAATATCTTCAGTTCTGTGCAGTGCAGTGGATATGTGTGCATTCAATGAAAAACCCTCATTTCATACAAAAATTTGATTTTGTACTGTCGTAAAAACTTTGAAACTTAAAAATTTCGATCAACGGCTTGTTTTTACTATTGATTATTCGTAAAATTATCATTCACAATCATTTATTTTTCTGTAAGATCTTATCGATAGGTGTGCCGCTAAAAAAATCACATATCCTATACCAATCACGTTTTCAATTTTAAACTTTAAAATGACATTATTTATTTTTAAATAGAGGCACATGATCCAATTAAATTTTGATTGATTTATTGATTGATAGAGAATAATTTAAGTCTAAAAAATTCTACCAGAATCGATCGTTGAGAAAGTTATATAGAGAAAAAGATCAGATTTTAATATTTGTAAAAACGGAGGTACTCTAATTTAATTGCTTTGTACTATTTTTTAAATGGTAGCACACCTTTCTTTCGAGGTTTTTCTATCAGTGTATATTATAAATAATTATAAATTAATGATGTTAAGTTGGGTCAAAGGTTTTTGAAATGTTTTTTGTTTATAAAACTTAATAAATTTGCATCTGGTACGCTTGAAATTTGCAATATTTAAGCCTATTTTTTATTAATTTTAATTAAAAATTTTAATCCAATCAAGTCAAAAGTACATTATATAATTGAAATAAGTCATGATACGAAAATCTATCCACTTAGAAAGTGCCAATTTCATTTCTAAGGCTTAATATACTGTGGTAACATGAAAGTTAAAAATACTGTGGAAATGCCCATATACGTATTAAAATTATATTGCAAATACAATTTTTTTATTATGTTAACAAATAAAAGTTGTTTCTCAGTTTTTCCGAAGAAGATCATAAAAAGAACCAGTTTTTTTTGGTGTCACACAAATAGGGACAAGATCTAAATTTACCTAATAGAGTGTTTTGAATCAGATAAAAGGATACTCTGATTGCTTGGGAGCTCAATACGAGTAATAATGTGACTGAAAGAAGAAGTAATGAATCCCCAATCATGAATCCCTGCTTCATTGAATTAGTTATTACCTTTTGGATCGTTCTATACAAATAGTTTTGAAAACAACAAAATAAAAGCTGGTGTGCCCCAGGGCTCTGTTCTATCTCCAAGACTCTTTCTTATTTCTATTACTTGACTTCTGTCTGCAACTTCTTATCCAATACATTGTTTCACAATAGTACTCTTAGCTTTTCATATTCGTTTTCAGATTCATATACCTCTTCTTCGGATATGAACGACAAAATATTATAAGTTCATTAAATTCCTACCTAAACAACATTGTTCAATGGAGAATGAAAAAACGGGTGGCATTTAATACTTCGAAATACCAATGCTGTCTTGTATCGTTAAAATGAGATATACCCTCCTTGCCATTATCCATGGATGGCACTTGCAACGAGGAGAATGAACATCTCGATATTCTCGTGATGTGTATCACCAACCACCTTTTCTGAAACAATCACATACGCGATTTTACCAAAAATGCTGAAAGATGTTTGGGATTTCTAAGGCGATGCAAGAAGTTTTTCTCCCCCTCTAATCTGGCTGTTATCTAAAAGACTTATATACGTCGAAAGCTTGAGTATAACTCCCGTCTTTGGGCTGGTGCTCCTTCAACTTACTTAAGCTTCTAGGATAGTATGTGAACGAGCATTTAAATTGAAAGGTTATAATCTAATCATAAGCTTATTTACTTCGCTTGAATTTCGTCCCAAATTTTCATGACTGACACTTTTTTACCGTTATTTTAACGGTTTATGCTCTCGTGAATTAGCCAGCCGCATTTCTATCCTTAAACAGTCCAATTTTAATTTTCGTGCTTTTAGGAATATTCATCAGAATACCCTTAAGTCCAACTTCGGCCATACTGTCAAATACAGAGATTCGTTGTTTAGCCGTACTATGCGAATGTGAAATGTCTTATCACACTCCATCTTTACTAGTCATTGCAATATTCAGGAATTCAAAAACCAATATGCACCGACATCTCCTAGTTCTCAAACTGTGTCTCTGCATAGTAGGGGTAGTAATATCAACTTGAGTGTGTGCTTATTTTATTAAAAAAAAAGTATGGGTAGAGAATAGGTTCAAACCAAAGAGGAAAGAAACCAGATTCGAACTTACTGGGATCTCGCCAAAACCACTAGCCATCAATATTAGAAGAAGTTCAAGTGTTGTATACGTAACAAAGCATATCAGGTGGAATAGAGCTTGGCATACCGTCGGACTTTCCAATGAAAAAAAATTAATTTGAACGGGCTTGATAGATATAGCTGATATTTGCATTATTTGAAAAATGAAGAAATCTTTCTTCTAAAAACGTCACAGCAGACGATGCGGTGTAATGGAATGAGGTTCAATCACCTATAAATGGATCCTGGAGCTGGATTTTCAAAGCTGTAAAATGAAAGCAATCACTTAAAAATGATCCTGGAACGAGATTTTCCTCAGTTATCTAAATTATTTGGTGGGAAAAGATAGACTTTCCAGCAAAATAATGCACCAATACAAACCGCACGGACAACAAAGGCCTAGACTCAGGAGAAAATTGTGAACCTATTACCATGGCCTCCATATTCTTCTGACCTGAACATCATGGAAAACATATGGGAATGGCATTCTAGAAAAGCCTACAAAAGAGGACGGCAATACCAAAAACCGAAGAGATTATTGAAGCGATTAATCGGTTCTTAGCCAAAATTCCGCTCAATTATCTGGTATTCTGAAGTCAGGAGGCTGCACTCATTATATACAGGTAAATTTAGATCTTTCCTCAATCCATGTGAAACAAATAAGAGGTACTTTGTATGACCTTTTTTGGGAAAAGCCGTCATAAAATTTTTATTTATGATTTGACCATAATACAGAGCATCACCCACCTATCAAATAATGCATACATTTCAAAAATAATTTTTTCTTCAATTTTTCGAGAAAATCGTGGGCCCCTTGCCGAAAAAAAGTAGTATTTTCAAAACTATTTCCCACCCAATCAAGATACACATCAAAAGAAAGGTATTTCAATCCTCTATTCGCAACTGCAAACCAAAATGTTCTACGAGCTCTCGTTTCCGAAAAATTCGTCAAAAACTAAAATTACAGAATTTCGACCACAAATTATCTTTCGATAAGTTTTTTTCCTCAACCAAGCCTCCAAACAAGATGCGGTTTTCACTATAATAAAGAGCATCGACCCACCTATCCAATAATGCATAAATCTCAAAAATAATTTTTTCTTCAGTTTTTCGAGAAAATCGTGGGCTAACCCCTTGCCGAAAAAAAGTAGCATTTTCAAAACTATTTCCCACCCAATCAAGATACACATCAAAAGAAAGGTATTTCAATCCTCTATTCACAACTGCAAACCAAAAGGTTCTGCGCGCTCTCGTCTTCGAAAAATTCTTCAAAAACTAAATTACAGAATTTCGACCTAGCCCATCACAAATTATCTTTCGATAAGTTTTTTTTCCTCAACGAAGCCTCCAAACAAGATGCGGTTTTCACTATAATAAAGAGCATCGACCCACCTATCCAATAATGCATAAATCTCAAAAATATTTTTTTCTTCAGTTTTTCGAGAAAATCGTGGGCTAACCCCTTGCCGAAAAAAAGTAGTATTTTCAAAACTATTTCCCAACCAATCAAGATACACATTAAAAGAAAGGTATTTCAATCCTCTATTCGCAACTGCAAACCAAAAGGTTCTGCGCGCTCTCGTCTTCGAAAAATTCTTCAAAAACTAGATTACAGAATTTCGACCTAGCCCATCACAAATTATCTTTCGATAAGTTTTTTTTCCTCAACGAAGCCTCCAAACAAGATGCGGTTTTCACTATAATAAAGAGCATCGACCCACCTATCCAATAATGCATAAATCTCAAAAATATTTTTTTCTTCAGTTTTTCGAGAAAATCGTGGGCTAACCCCTTGCCGAAAAAAGTAGTATTTTCAAAACTATTTCCCACCCAATCAAGATACATATCAAAAGAAAGGTATTTCAATCCTCTATTCGCAACTGCAAACCAAAATGTTCTACGAGCTCTCGTTTCCGAAAAATTCGTCAAAAACTAAAATTACAGAATTCCGACCCAGCCTGTCAAAAATTATCTTTCGATAAGTTTTTTTCCTCAACCAAGCTTCCAAACAAGATGCGGTTTTCACTATAATAAAGAGCATCGACCCACCTATCCAATAATGCATAAATCTCAAAAATAATTTTTTCTTCAGTTTTTCGAGAAAATCGTGGGCTAACCCCTTGCCGAAAAAAAGTAGTATTTTCAAAACTATTTCCCACCCAGTCGATATGCATATCAAAAGAAAGGTATTTTTATGCCGTACTTTTGACTGCAAACCAAAATGTTGTACGAGGTCTCGTTTCCGAAAAATTCGTCAAAAACTAAAATTACAGAATTCCGACCCAGCCTGTCAAAAATTATCTTTCGATAAGTTTTTTTCCTCAACCAAGCCTCCAAACAAGATGCGGTTTTCACTATAATAAAGAGCATCGACCCACCTATCCAATAATGCATAAATCTCAAAAATAATTTTTTCTTCAGTGTTTCGAGAAAATCGTGGGCTAACCCCTTGCCGAAAAAAAGTAGTATTTTCAAAACTATTTCCCAACCAATCAAGATACACATTAAAAAAAAGGTATTTCAATCCTCTATTCGCAACTGCAAACCAAAAGGTTCTGCGCGCTCTCGTCTTCGAAAAATTCTTCAAAAACTAGATTACAGAATTTCGACCTAGCCCATCACAAATTATCTTTCGATAAGTTTTTTTCCTCAACCAAGCCTCCAAACAAGATGTGGTTTTCACTATAATAAAGAGCATCGACCCACCTATCCAATAATGCATAAATCTCAAAAATAATTTTTTCTTCAGTTTTTCGAGAAAATCGTGGGCTAACCCCTTGGCGAAAAAAAGTAGTATTTTCAAAACTATTTCCCACCCAATCAAGATACACATCAAAAGAAAGGTATTTCAATCCTCTATTCGCAACTGCAAACCAAAATGTTCTACGAGCTCTCGTTTCCGAAAAATTCGTCAAAAACTAAAATTACAGAATTCCGACCCAGCCTGTCAAAAATTATCTTTCGATAAGTTTTTTTCCTCAACCAAGCTTCCAAACAAGATGCGGTTTTCACTATAATAAAGAGCATCGACCCACCTATCCAATAATGCATAAATCTCAAAAATAATTTTTTCTTCAGTTTTTCGAGAAAATCGTGGGCTAACCCCTTGCCGAAAAAAAGTAGTATTTTCAAAACTATTTCCCACCCAATCAAGATACACATCAAAAGAAAGGTATTTCAATCCTCTATTCGCAACTGCAAACCAAAATGTTCTACGAGCTCTCGTTTCCGAAAAATTCGTCAAAAACTAAAATTACAGAATTCCGACCCAGCCTGTCAAAAATTATCTTTCGATAAGTTTTTTTCCTCAACCAAGCCTCCAAACAAGATGCGGTTTTCACTATAATAAAGAGCATCGACACACCTATCAACTAATGCATAAATCTCAAAAATAATTTTTTCTTCAGTTTTTCGAGAAAATCGTGGGCTAACCCCTTGCCGAAAAAAAGTAGTATTTTCAAAACTATTTCCCACCCAATCAAGATTCACATCAAAAGAAAGGTATTTCAATCCTCTATTCACAACTGCAAACCAAAAGGTTCTATGAGATCTCGTTTCCGAAAAATACGTCAAAAACTAAAATTACAGAATTCCGACCCAGCCTGTCAAAAATTATCTTTCGATAAGTTTTTTTCCTCAACCAAGCCTCCAAACAAGATGCGGTTTTCACTATAATAAAGAGCATCGACCCACCTATCCAATAATGCATAAATCTCAAAAATAATTTTTTCTTCAGTTTTTCGAGAAAATCGTGGGCTACCCTTGCCGAAAAAAAGTAGTATTTTCAAAACTATTTCCCACCCAATCAAGATACACATCAAAAGAAAGGTATTTCAATCCTCTATTCGCAACTGCAAACCAAAATGTTCTACGAGCTCTCGTTTCCGAAAAATTTGTCAAAAACTAAAATTACAGAATTCCGACCCAGCCTGTCAAAAATTATCTTTCGATAAGTTTTTTTCCTCAACCAAGCCTCCAAACAAGATGCGGTTTTCACTATAATAAAGAGCATCGACCCACCTATTTAATAATGCATAAATCTCAAAAATAATTTTTTCTTCAGTTTTTCGAGAAAATCGTGGGCTAACCCCTTGCCGAAAAAAAGTAGCATTTTCAAAACTATTTCCCACCCAATCAAGATTCACATCAAAAGAAAGGTATTTCAATCCTCTATTCACAACTGCAAACCAAAAGGTTCTGCGCGCTCTCGTCTTCGAAAAATTCTTCAAAAACTAAATTACAGAATTTCGACCTAGCCCATCACAAATTATCTTTCGATAAGTTTTTTTCCTCAACCAAGCCTCCAAACAAGATGCGGTTTTCACTATAATAAAGAGCATCGACACACCTATCAACTAATGCATAAATCTCAAAAATAATTTTTTCTTCAGTTTTTCGAGAAAATCGTGGGCTAACCCCTTGCCGAAAAAAAGTAGTATTTTCAAAACTATTTCCCACCCAATCAAGATTCACATCAAAAGAAAGGTATTTCAATCCTCTATTCACAACTGCAAACCAAAAGGTTCTATGAGATCTCGTTTCCGAAAAATACGTCAAAAACTAAAATTACAGAATTCCGACCCAGCCTGTCAAAAATTATCTTTCGATAAGTTTTTTTCCTCAACCAAGCCTCCAAACAAGATGCGGTTTTCACTATAATAAAGAGCATCGACCCACCTATCTAATAATGCATAAATCTCAAAAATAATTTTTTCTTCAGTTTTTCGAGAAAATCGTGGGCTTGCCGAAAAAAAGTAGTATTTTCAAAACTATTTCCCAACCAATCAAGATACACATTAAAAGAAAGGTATTTCAATCCTCTATTCGCAACTACAAACCAAAATGTTGTACGAGCTCTCGTTTCCGAAAAATTCGTCAAAAACTAAAATTACAGAATTCCGACCCAGCCTGTCAAAAATTATCTTTCGATAAGTTTTTTTCCTCAACCAAGCCTCCAAACAAGATGCGGTTTTCACTATAATAAAGAGCATCGACCCACCTATTTAATAATGCATAAATCTCAAAAATAATTTTTTCTTCAGTTTTTCGAGAAAATCGTGGGCTAACCCCTTGCCGAAAAAAAGTAGCATTTTCAAAACTATTTCCCACCCAATCAAGATTCACATCAAAAGAAAGGTATTTCAATCCTCTATTCACAACTGCAAACCAAAAGGTTCTGCGCGCTCTCGTCTTCGAAAAATTCTTCAAAAACTAAATTACAGAATTTCGACCTAGCCCATCACAAATTATCTTTCGATAAGTTTTTTTCCTCAACCAAGCCTCCAAACAAGATGTGGTTTTCAGTATAATAAAGAGCATCGACCCACCTATCCAATAATGCATAAATCTCAAAAATAATTTTTTCTTCAGTTTTTCGAGAAAATCGTGGGCTAACCCCTTGCCGAAAAAAAGTAGTATTTTCAAAACTATTTCCCACCCAATCAAGATACACATCAAAAGAAAGGTATTTCAATCCTCTATTCACAACTGCAAACCAAAAGGTTCTGCGCGCTCTCGTCTTCGAAAAATTCTTCAAAAACTAAATTACAGAATTTCGACCTAGCCCATCACAAATTATCTTTCGATAAGTTTTTTTCCTCAACCAAGCCTCCAAACAAGATGTGGTTTTCAGTATAATAAAGAGCATCGACCCACCTATCCAATAATGCATAAATCTCAAAAATAATTTTTTCTTCAGTTTTTCGAGAAAATCGTGGGCTAACCCCTTGTAGAAAAAAAGTAGTATTTTCAAAACTATTTCCCACCCAATCAAGATACACATCAAAAGAAAGGTATTTCAATCCTCTATTCGCAACTGCAAACCAAAATGTTCTACGAGCTCTCGTTTCCGAAAAATTTGTCAAAAACTAAAATTACAGAATTCCGACCCAGCCTGTCAAAAATTATCTTTCGATAAGTTTTTTTCCTCAACCAAGCCTCCAAACAAGATGCGGTTTTCACTATAATAAAGAGCATCGACCCACCTATTTAATAATGCATAAATCTCAAAAATAATTTTCTCTTCAGTTTTTCGAGAAAATCGTGGGCTAACCCCTTGCCGAAAAAAAGTAGCATTTTCAAAACTATTTCCCACCCAATCAAGATTCACATCAAAAGAAAGGTATTTCAATCCTCTATTCACAATTGCAAACCAAAAGGTTCTACGAGATCTCGTTTCCGAAAAATTCGTCAAAAACTAAAATTACAGAATTCCGACCCAGCCTGTCAAAAATTATCTTTCGATAAGTTTTTTTTCCTCAACGAAGCCTCCAAACAAGATGCGGTTTTCACTATAATAAAGAGCATCGACCCACCTATCCAATAATGCATAAATCTCAAAAATAATTTTTTCTTCAGTTTTTCGAGAAAATCGTGGGCTAACCCCTTGCCGAAAAAAAGTAGTATTTTCAAAACTATTTCCCACCCAATCAAGATACACATCAAAAGTAAGGCATTTCAATCCTCTATTCGCAACTGCAAACCAAAATGTTCTACGAGCTCTCGTTTCCGAAAAAATCGTCAAAAACTAAAATTAGAGAATTCCGACCCAGCCTGTCAAAAATTATCTTTCGATAAGTTTTTTTTCCTCAACCAAGCCTCCAAACAAGATGCGGTTTTCACTATAATAAAGAGCATCGACCCACCTATTTAATAATGCATAAATCTCAAAAATAATTTTTTCTTCAATTTTCGAGAAAATCGTGGGCTAACCTCTTGCCGAAAAAAAGTAGTATTTTCAAAACTATTTCCCACCCAATCAAGATACACATCAAAAGAAAGGTATTTCAATCCTCTATTCGCAACTGCAAACCAAAATGTTCTACGAGCTCTCGTTTCCGAAAAATTCGGAAAAAAATAAAATTACAGAATTCCGACCCAGCCTGTCAAAAATTATCTGTCGATAAGTTTTTTTCCTCAACCAAGCCTCCAAACAAGATGCGGTTTTGACTATAATAAAGAGCATCGACCCACCTACCCAATAATGCATAAATCTCAAAAATAATTTTTTCTTCAGTTTTTCGAGAAAATCGTGGGCTAACCCCTGCCGAAAAAAAGTAGTATTTTCAAAACTATTTCCCACCCAATCAAGATGCACATCAAAAGAAAGGCATTTTAATCCTCTATTCGCAACTGCAAACCAAAATGTTCTACGAGCTCTCGTTTCCGAAAAATTCGGAAAAAAATAAAATTACAGAATTCCGACCCAGCCTGTCAAAAATTATCTGTCGATAAGTTTTTTTCCTCAACCAAGCCTCCAAACAAGATGCGGTTTTCACTATAATAAAGAGCATCGACCCACCTATCCAATAATGCATAAATCTCAAAAATAATTTTTTCTTCAATTTTCGAGAAAATCATGGGCTAACCCCTTGCCGAAAAAAAGTAGTATTTTCAAAACTATTTCCCACCCAATCAAGATACACATCAAAAGAAAGGCATTTCAATCCTCTATTCGCAACTGCAAACCAAAATGTTCTACGAGCTCTCGTTTCCGAAAAAAATCGTCAAAAACTAAAATTAGAGAATTCCGACCCAGCCTGTCAAAAATTATCTTTCGATAAGTTTTTTTTCCTCAACCAAGCCTCCAAACAAGATGCGGTTTTCACTATAATAAAGAGCATCGACCCACCTATCCAATAATGCATAAATCTCAAAAATAATTTTTTCTTCAATTTTCGAGAAAATCGTGGGCTAACCTCTTGCCGAAAAAAAGTAGTATTTTCAAAACTATTTCCCACCCAATCAAGATACACATCAAAAGAAAGGTATTTCAATCCTCTATTCGCAACTGCAAACCAAAATGTTCTACGAGCTCTCGTTTCCGAAAAATTCGGAAAAAAATAAAATTACAGAATTCCGACCCAGCCTGTCAAAAATTATCTGTCGATAAGTTTTTTTCCTCAACCAAGCCTCCAAACAAGATGCGGTTTTGACTATAATAAAGAGCATCGACCCACCTACCCAATAATGCATAAATCTCAAAAATAATTTTTTCTTCAGTTTTTCGAGAAAATCGTGGGCTAACCCCTGCCGAAAAAAAGTAGTATTTTCAAAACTATTTCCCACCCAATCAAGATGCACATCAAAAGAAAGGCATTTCAATCCTCTATTCGCAACTGCAAACCAAAATGTTCTACGAGCTCTCGTTTCCGAAAAATACGTCAAAAACTAAAATTACAGAATTCCGACCCAGCCTGTCAAAAATTATCTTTCGATAAGTTTTTTTTCCTCAACCAAGCCTCCAAACAAGATGCGGTTTTCACTATAATAAAGAGCATCGACCCACCTATCCAATAATGCATAAATCTCAAAAATAATTTTTTCTTCAGTTTTTCGAGAAAATCGTGGGCTAACCCCTTGCCGAAAAAAAGTAGTATTTTCAAAACTATTTCCCACCCAATCAAGATACACATCAAAAGAAAGGTATTTCAATCCTCTATTCGCAACTGCAAACCAAAATGTTCTACGAGCTCTCGTTTCCGAAAAATTCGTCAAAAACTAAAATTACAGAATTCCGACCCAGCCTGTCAAAAATTATCTTTCGATAAGTTTTTTTTCCTCAACCAAGCCTCCAAACAAGATGCGGTTTTGACTATAATAAAGAGCATCGACCCACCTATCCAATAATGCATAAATCTCAAAAATAATTTTTTCTTCAATTTTCGAGAAAATCGTGGGCTAACACCCCTTGCCGAAAAAAAGTAGTATTTTCAAAACTATTTCCCACCCAATCAAGATTCACATCAAAAGAAAGGTATTTCAATCCTCTATTCACAACTGCAAACCAAAAGGTTCTATGAGATCTCGTTTCCGAAAAATACGTCAAAAACTAAAATTACAGAATTCCGACCCAGCCTGTCAAAAATTATCTTTCGATAAGTTTTTTTCCTCAACCAAGCCTCCAAACAAGATGCGGTTTTCACTATAATAAAGAGCATCGACCCACCTATCCAATAATGCATAAATCTCAAAAATAATTTTTTCTTCAGTTTTTCGAGAAAATCGTGGGCTACCCTTGCCGAAAAAAAGTAGTATTTTCAAAACTATTTCCCACCCAATCAAGATACACATCAAAAGAAAGGTATTTCAATCCTCTATTCGCAACTGCAAACCAAAATGTTCTACGAGCTCTCGTTTCCGAAAAATTTGTCAAAAACTAAAATTACAGAATTCCGACCCAGCCTGTCAAAAATTATCTTTCGATAAGTTTTTTTCCTCAACCAAGCCTCCAAACAAGATGCGGTTTTCACTATAATAAAGAGCATCGACCCACCTATTTAATAATGCATAAATCTCAAAAATAATTTTTTCTTCAGTTTTTCGAGAAAATCGTGGGCTAACCCCTTGCCGAAAAAAAGTAGCATTTTCAAAACTATTTCCCACCCAATCAAGATTCACATCAAAAGAAAGGTATTTCAATCCTCTATTCACAACTGCAAACCAAAAGGTTCTGCGCGCTCTCGTCTTCGAAAAATTCTTCAAAAACTAAATTACAGAATTTCGACCTAGCCCATCACAAATTATCTTTCGATAAGTTTTTTTCCTCAACCAAGCCTCCAAACAAGATGCGGTTTTCACTATAATAAAGAGCATCGACACACCTATCAACTAATGCATAAATCTCAAAAATAATTTTTTCTTCAGTTTTTCGAGAAAATCGTGGGCTAACCCCTTGCCGAAAAAAAGTAGTATTTTCAAAACTATTTCCCACCCAATCAAGATTCACATCAAAAGAAAGGTATTTCAATCCTCTATTCACAACTGCAAACCAAAAGGTTCTATGAGATCTCGTTTCCGAAAAATACGTCAAAAACTAAAATTACAGAATTCCGACCCAGCCTGTCAAAAATTATCTTTCGATAAGTTTTTTTCCTCAACCAAGCCTCCAAACAAGATGCGGTTTTCACTATAATAAAGAGCATCGACCCACCTATCTAATAATGCATAAATCTCAAAAATAATTTTTTCTTCAGTTTTTCGAGAAAATCGTGGGCTTGCCGAAAAAAAGTAGTATTTTCAAAACTATTTCCCAACCAATCAAGATACACATTAAAAGAAAGGTATTTCAATCCTCTATTCGCAACTACAAACCAAAATGTTGTACGAGCTCTCGTTTCCGAAAAATTCGTCAAAAACTAAAATTACAGAATTCCGACCCAGCCTGTCAAAAATTATCTTTCGATAAGTTTTTTTCCTC
Source organism: Eupeodes corollae (assembly GCF_945859685.1). Taxonomy (NCBI): domain Eukaryota; kingdom Metazoa; phylum Arthropoda; class Insecta; order Diptera; family Syrphidae; genus Eupeodes; species Eupeodes corollae. The sequence continues at coordinate 27,965,063 of NC_079149.1, read as the reverse complement.
AACCAAGCCTCCAAACAAGATGCGGTTTTCACTATAATAAAGAGCATCGACCCACCTATTTAATAATGCATAAATCTCAAAAATAATTTTTTCTTCAGTTTTTCGAGAAAATCGTGGGCTAACCCCTTGCCGAAAAAAAGTAGCATTTTCAAAACTATTTCCCACCCAATCAAGATTCACATCAAAAGAAAGGTATTTCAATCCTCTATTCACAACTGCAAACCAAAAGGTTCTGCGCGCTCTCGTCTTCGAAAAATTCTTCAAAAACTAAATTACAGAATTTCGACCTAGCCCATCACAAATTATCTTTCGATAAGTTTTTTTCCTCAACCAAGCCTCCAAACAAGATGTGGTTTTCAGTATAATAAAGAGCATCGACCCACCTATCCAATAATGCATAAATCTCAAAAATAATTTTTTCTTCAGTTTTTCGAGAAAATCGTGGGCTAACCCCTTGCCGAAAAAAAGTAGTATTTTCAAAACTATTTCCCACCCAATCAAGATACACATCAAAAGAAAGGTATTTCAATCCTCTATTCACAACTGCAAACCAAAAGGTTCAGCGCGCTCTCGTCTTCGAAAAATTCTTCAAAAACTAAATTACAGAATTTCGACCTAGCCCATCACAAATTATCTTTCGATAAGTTTTTTTCCTCAACCAAGCCTCCAAACAAGATGTGGTTTTCAGTATAATAAAGAGCATCGACCCACCTATCCAATAATGCATAAATCTCAAAAATAATTTTTTCTTCAGTTTTTCGAGAAAATCGTGGGCTAACCCCTTGTAGAAAAAAAGTAGTATTTTCAAAACTATTTCCCACCCAATCAAGATACACATCAAAAGAAAGGTATTTCAATCCTCTATTCGCAACTGCAAACCAAAATGTTCTACGAGC